>NC_064602.1:40168861-40374068 GCF_943734735.2 Anopheles gambiae | reverse complement strand
ATATTTATATATACTATGTATACTATACTATATTTACGTGAAAATTCAAAACGCGTTTCTCTATTCAGTTCAGCAATATTAGCAAATAATTCAATCATATAAAAACATTTCAACAATAACGATGGAAGCAAGAATGACCTGTCATTGGTTGCTAGGTTAACGTTAGTCATACATTTGCCAACATTGAATAGGGATTACAGGGATAAAAAAAGCCTTCACATTTAAGCTGACCCTGTAAAGAAAAAAACAATTCCCCTGATTTCAGGCAAAACATTTTATAATGGTTTTAACCGATGCAAAGCATGTTGTGAAACATTAACTGCGTACATTTTTATGCAACTTTTTTATCCTCTTGACCACTGCTAGGTATCATCGTTCACACAGAAGGTTTCATAGCACAATTCGATGGGATCATGAGGGTATACAAATGATTGGGATTCCGCGGAACGACTAATTGATCACATATTTTATCCTCTCGCCTCTCCACGTAATCGCAGCAGTAAATAAAAAAGGAAACCTTTTTCTAAGCTCATTTTCACTATCCTTACACGATGTAACAAAAATTTAAATACAAGCCTGTTTTTTGGCTTATTTTTTGCTGTGTTGCCTTTTTTCATTTGCCTTTGAAATTCTGTTCTAATATTAGCATTTTTTGTCATGCTTTTCCTGTCCCATTTAAAACACTCCTTCGCGTTATTTTAATAACGCATAATTTATATAACGCTGCCTTCAAACCCTCTTACATACCCAGAACATGGTGCGTAAATGCGCAGGGATAACAGCGAGTAACAAATTTACAGTTTCCTTTGGGACGTTGAAATTTTACTCTGCCTTTGCTGCTGTGGTAGTGAACTGTAAGCTAAATCATTTAAACTAATGGGACGAGAGTCGCTCTCAGCGCATGATTTGTGGCTCTATTACAAAATGCAATTCGTCTTTGCGAATGTTTGGTGTACTGGGTGAGGCTGGTTGGCATGGTAAACAAGATATGCTTATTACCAAACGCTCTAAAACAAAGGAAGGTGATCTTTTAAATAGTTTCGACGCACATACCAAACTAAACGTTAGAATGTGATCTCTTTTGAAATGTTATACAAGTGAGATGACAGATGTATATTGAACTGACAATCAGATAATACGATCAATACTTTGCTCTGCATACAATTTATCTTCGATTGGGTGTTGTGGCTCGATGACAGACTTGAAAACCCCATAGAAGCTTCCAGATGCAATTTTTTTCGCTAAGTATTCAGCCATGCGAATCTACAAGCGTACCAGCGATACACAATGGCGTTGTAATTATGAAATTTGCCTCGCATATAACGAACATGTAGCCATCAACATCCCTACCACTCAGTGAAAACAAGAAAAGGCGCTTTCGATGTAGAAGATTTATGTGCCTCTGGATTTAGCCAGGAAGATTGGCTTACGGCATCACTATATCTGCTGTTGACGGGACGGAAGTTGATTTCTACAGATATACTGCGTACTGCAGTCTATTTGCCAGCAGTTGTCAATTTTGGGAGCGTCTCCGGAGGGATCGGAGCATCTTGCAAAAGGAAAGAGGGTAAAGGGCGTAAGTACTGCTTAGATAATGATCAGTGTCTTGCTCACTTGTGGTATGTGTTATTCTTCCTGGGTGCATCAGTTATAGACGATGGAGATTGCAGACAAATCACAGCCATTGTAGACCCTATGAAAGCCGTGCAGAAGAGGATGAAGGGTAAGAAATGGAAAAGAGATGACCATCGTTGATACCGTGCACGTTTCATGCAACAGTGTATGTACCGTTAGGCCACAACTTCTGGATAATGCTATTAGCATAAACAGATTAATCAAGAGCTTTGTTCAATAGAAAACCAATTTGAAAACATGTATTTGGCCGGCCGGGTATTACAAAGAAAAACTGTCCGGGGTCGGGGTACTCTACTAGCTTTAGCAACTTTGTATATTATGGCGTGATGCAGAATTAGCAGAAGTAATAAAGTTGGGAAAGGCGTTAAAAATATGTGTTTGTTAAAACTTTTTAGAATATGTTATTCATATTTTTGAAATGCTAACTAACAGCACAAGAAACATGTTTTTTGAAATGTCTTTATAGCAATGGTACACCCATAAATATGTTTTTTCGTGATAAGTCGTGTCAAAGTGTTTAAAAAAAACTTATAAAATATGTACAAAGATGTGAAAAAGTATTCTGCACAACTTATAAATTGACTGTTTTATCTCCCTTTTACGGATTTTCCGCAAATCGAGAAAAACGACTGTCCATGTAGTTTTGGTAGGCGCTGTATGAACTGATAATGAATAGATATTGTTAAATACCATAAAAAGATACTCCAAAGATATAAATCATCCAGCAACTAGAGAAAGCATTGCATTAAGTGAGAAACGGAAACGGTCAAAATAGTACACATTCGTTATGCTATTAAAAAAAAATAAAAGTGATTGATATGACATCGATCATGAATTTATGAGAGATTCTATAAGATAACAAAGTTAAAAGTTGAGTTTTGACATGGTAGAAAAAATGACTTGACCTATTAATAAATCTCACAAACATGCAGGACTCGTGAACTTTCCGTAGAGTAATTTCCTAAAGGATATTAGTAATTTATGTAAGTTGAAGTAATTTCTGTAAGCTGAAGCAATGTTCGCTGTTAGTGCTTGATATTTCAAAAAGGCCTTAGATTCTGCATTCTACGAAATTTTGCAAGCGGCGCTTTCAGTTCCTTAATTGACGGGTGCTTTTCACGGTCGTTGTATTTATGTATCCTTAGATGTTTAAACGATGATGATGATGAAGATGATGCGGATTCAGAAATGAATATTTTTCCCGTTTCGGTGTAATTTTCTTAGCGATCGATATTTACCAAATGTTATTTCTGGTTACAAAAACTAGAAGAAAGTTTATTTCTCGTAACCCACTTATACTTACGAGCGAATTGATCCTGCCCGAAAGCTCCTAGCTTAACAAACGAACTTCGTGTTTTGTGAATCACGATTTAACTGACAGGGCTTCCATCCCCCACGTGCCTGAACACTGTTTGATACCCAGGAAATAATTTCTCTAAAGATAAAAAACCTAATCGATAATGTGACTTATCATGATTTTACTCTATAAGGATGTATAATTATAATACTGGAAAAAAATCGATTTAACCAATTAGATTTCAAAACAACGAATCTTCTCTGAATTTTCATTATTTGACATTATAACGCCTAATGAATTATGCCAATTTCTCATATAGTTAATATTTTTCCCGAAGATGTACAAATTCTTTCCGTAAAACTAAACGCTATCTTTAAGTACAATAGTGTAGTCCAATACAATTGCATCGTATCGATAACACTGGACTGTGGTGCGCTGTTATTGATGCTTTAAAGGTAAACCTGTATAAAAATAAATAACAAAGCATGCTGCACACGTAAATTATTAGCGTGATGCGGTTTTTGGTAATTGCGAATCATTTAAAACGTTCTCCACCGAATTTGCCATTGCGTCTTCAATCACTTTGATTCGTCTTGTGCACGCGTTGTTCACAGCAAATAGCAGGCGTTTGTAGGATTGAAGAGTGAGCTACAATCGTCAGAAAATATGGTGCAAATGGCTAAAAACCAATACTACAGTCTGTAATGTTCTTGGGCTCACAGAGATAATTTTGTGCCACTATCTTCAAAACTTACAGTCAGCCTCTCCAGACTGCTTTCCGCTTTGGTTGGTTTGATTCTAATGAAAACTATGACAATGAATATGTGTAGATTTTTTAAGATAAATAATTCATCCAAATGCCTGATGAATGCATGAACGGTTGGTCGGTTGGTTCGGTTTCGAAGGAATGGTAGTACGAGAACCTATCAAATATGCTCAGCACTAGAGTTTTAAATCTGGCTACTTCAATAGAGCTAAAATGCCACGAAACGTATGGTGAACGGCGAACGAAGCGAATGGTCTCGCTAAATCGCATGCCACAACACCGGATGAGCGTTATCATATATATAGAAATATATTTTATAGCGGCCCGTGTACCTTGCCTCGGTACAACACAGCAATGTGTTCCAGCGCATTCTATTCATTCAGACTCATTCAACGTGCATTCTTGAGCTTGTATGTTTTGTGTGTAGGTTAGCCTTGTACGATACAGCTGAATACTTGCAGCTATAATGGGGGATCGCAAATATGCTAGCAAATATGTCTGGGAGTGTATTCATTCTTGTATGAGTGTTAGGAAAGCCGAAGAACGGAAAGCCTGTAGCAAGTGTTTGTTTCAATCCTCCAACATTGCGCCAGAAATAATAACGTTAAGGTGCTTGAGCATAGTTGTCTGAAACAAAGTAAGAGAAAACTAATTTACATGAGTTGGTGGTTAAAGGCAAAAGAAATAGAGAGATTAATAGATAGATAGATAGATAGATAGATAGAGAGAGATCGAGAGAGTAAGTGTGTGTATGTGTGAGAGAGAGAGAGTGAGAGAGGGAGAGAGAGATAGGACTGCTGGCTAATTGAACAAGCCAAATGCTAATCTATTATGTGCATGTTTGATATTAAACCCGTTACTCACTGGCCAATGTTTATGTTGCCGGATCAGATGTTAAGCGATGACTGTAGCATAAACTAACAGGAAGAGCATTCCATACACTCTCCTTTGCTGCTGTTCCTTTCACGAACGCATCTCTTCAACTATGCGTTAGTACAACGTGGTTGCGATGTTGTTGCGAAACAACTGTCAGTACAACTAGCTGGTTTCGCAGCGGGTTGAGTTGAGCCGGCCATAGCTGAATAGATGAATTAGGAAAATGGGGGATGGGTCCCAGCATTCCTCTAGGCCAGGTATGTCAAACTGGCGGCCCGCGGGCCGCATGCGGCCCGCGTCGATTCTGAATGCGGCCCGCGAGAGTATTTTGAGAATTGCTAAAAGCACTGCAAACCATAAATCTGTTATTACTATTTGTCAAAGTGTATTAAATTTTCAAAAGAAGAACAATCCTTCTGTTGGTATATTTTTCGAAGCTAACATGAATGTACCCATAACATCTCATAAACTTATTCTACACAAAGGTACATATCAATCGAGACCCTTAAGAATCATTGAATCGAATGCAAGCTTAGTCGTATTATGTTTCGATTAAATTCTGAATATTAGCATAATTTTGTGCACACTCGATTACACATTCTGTATGGAAAAAAATTGCCTCAACTGTCTACAAACGAAAAAGGAATGAAAATAACTTGATACACACACTAGAAAATATTTCAACAACTAGTGATTGATTGTCGGAATCGCATCCACGGCTCAAAACCATTTCCGATCATAGCTATTCTGACTTCGAATCCGGCCAAATCAAACCAACAGTTCCGTTCGGTGCCGTCCGAAGCCTAAAGAGCCATTTAGAGCCATTCGGAACCGTTGGAATCATCGGTTGTCCCGCCGAAATTGACAATCTTCTTGCCCTCGACTGCCGAGTAAAGGATTCATCCGAATCCGATTTTTTCCCACCTTACAATGTTACATCATTGATATTCGATTGGAGCCTCTTCTGTTTTTTGTCATAATCATGCCACCATAAATGTTAATAAAAATGATTGTAGCCAAGTTGGAATTATTTGTACCCAACATTCTGCAAGACGAATTAATGTAATTTCCAACCTCCCCAAAAATCAAAACCAAAAGCCTAAAGGATTTAGATTAAGGATAAAAATAATCGAAATGCCTAAGCCTTGCAATACAAAGCTTATTAATAGATTAGCTCACACAGTCCTCGATTCCTCAATTCGCGAATCATCTCCCTTTAAGTGTCAAAAATAGGATTGCCGATCTGTATGGGATCACACACCACGACTCTTCGTGAGATAAAATTATCGTAATTTAAAAAAAAAGATATTCGTAAAATACGGGTTCTTGTTATAAGAAATGAATATATCACCAGAACACTTGGAACTTGGAAATTAGCGAAAAATAATGTTTAAACACGTGTTATTACAATTTTTCTCTTGATCTGTCAAAAAATTGCAAGAAAATATTTTTGTTATTCATCCAGTGACGGATAGCTCGGATTGTTTGAAAAAGAATCACTGTAGGCTGCTAGACTTCTCCTACTTCAGTGAAAAAGTGTGTTTGACAGATATTTTCTAGCAGAACAGCCGTAAGAGAACGCGAGTAATGAAAAATGTTCTATTTTAATAATAACATTGAAAGTACATTAAAAAATTTTATCATATAAAAAAGAGCACATATAAAAATAACATCGCGAATTTGTACATAACAAACGATTCCAGATAAGAAGCGAGGAGTACAAAAAGACAATTTGTTTAACAATAAAAATGTAAAAAAGTATTTTACATAAACATTGGGATATATTTTCCATTTTCAACTTTGCGGCCCGCGAATCACTGAAAATTTGTACTAGCGGCCCTCTGATGAGATGAGTTTGACACTGCTGCTCTAGGCGGTCGCCTGTTCCATATATCCCTCTCGTAGCGCAGTAGACGTAGGCTTTCGATTTTACCGGATGACGTGTTTTTTTTCAATATACACGATGGCTGCTGGGTGTGTGCCAGTTAGTTCAATCGTCAGAAAATCACAAAGGTGATTTTTCCCTGTATGGTATAGGGCTTACTCCGTCTCGTGGACTGTATGAATGGGAAAACCCGAGCAAAAGCATTGAAAAAGGCTGGCATCCCGAATCGAACCTCCGCCTTGCTAACTGCGGATTTCTTACTAATGTCTTGTCACTCTCAACTGGATCGAATTTCCCGTTAAGAGCAATGCTCACCAAAAGATTGAAGCACGAACTTAGTACGTATGGATTGGAATTCTAACTCAATTTATTTGTAATTTCCATGATGTTCTAATTATTAACACGTAGGCACTCCGCTATCGATTGATATGTTTTCTCTTATAGTTCTCGTTGAATTAAACAAAATTCCAACTGGAAATTTGGTAATGGGTTTTCTGACTGAGTCACTGTTCAAGGGTGAGTTCTACCTATCTCAATTTCCCATAAGGGTGTGTTCTGCCTATCTCAAAATCCAACAATCCCATTGTTTGAGATGATTGTTGGTTTACTATTGATATTTGCTTCTGTTAAGTATATACTTATAAAGAGAGACCTATTTTAGCGGCATGTTATTTGTATACCTTCGTATACAAAGGTTTGTTGTATTCTGAGTTCTTCTCCGACAACGACACATTCTTCTCCGACAACGACACATTCTTCTCCGACAACGATTTCATTTTATATTTGTACAGCAAACATTTCAACTTGGTATAATGTGATACGATAAACCGACAAGAGCAAACAAACAATTCGTATGTTCGTCGATGATTGGCTGTTTGGAGGAACGAAATCATACGAAATACGCTTTATTCTCCATATTCAGAACCATGAGCACCGTTAACAAACGTAAGCATCACCATTCCAACTCAGTATCTGGTTGCTGGAGGACGTCCGAAATATCCTGCGAGAGTGTCAAAGTCACTAGAACACTGTGACTGGATTTGGGAGGTAGAACGTACTAACATACTATGTGACATAGTATCTATCGCTTGCTGACTGTCTTTTACGGGGTTCGGACGACTGGACGTAAAATTTTTGTCTTCTTCCAGCACTGCACTGCTAATTCCCACGGGCCATTTCCAGGGTGTGCACTAATTGTTATGTTTTGCGCTTGGTTTATGCGCGGATCATGAAATGCATTGGTATACAGCAGCCTGTTTCAGTACCGGACAGTAAGGCAAACAAATATAACACTAAAGCACCACCGAACGCCTGGTTATTGTTTGGTGGTTGGCTTAGGTAAAGTCGTGTCAGGGACCAGGCGGTCTGGGACTGTAGTTTTACGGAGCCAAATTTTGTCCTCACACTTTCCTGACCTCACTGCAAAGCAGCGAACGTGGTCGTGAAATTTGGCTATCTACATGCAAAAGAACTTTGCATTAAACAAGGCAGCCAGAAGCATAGTGTGCTGGTATCTCAAGTGAGTAGCAGTGGGTCCAGGACGGCAATTGAATTTATTATGCAGTACAGCATTTATTTTACTTTCATCTGATTGCCTTCCCGGAACTCAGCACATGGAAAGTTATTTCATCAGAGAGAAGGGAAGCTGAAGGAGGTGGGTCCATGATCGTATTTCCTCAGCAGTAGACACTTGGGATCCAGCAGCTTTTCTGTCTGTTTTTCAGTATGAATGGTGTTGTTGGCTCTCCCTACCATCGTTGTATTGATCTCTTGGTGAGGTGGTGCAGTATGGTGGAAATCAATACAATACACAAATCCCGGCGTCTGCTTGGAACCGAAAAAATCATGATAAAATATTGCATTACTAGGAATAGTTTGAAATATGTTTTAAAGGTTTTCTTCCGAGAGGGTTTTCAAAGGACAGACTTTTCTTTTACAAATACTTAGCCATACACAATCAAGCAAATCACTGCTGTCAGCTTTTCCCTCTGCACATTTCAAAAATGCTGGAACACACTCGAACATTATTCATTGCATTATATTTAATTGTTGACTGGATTTGGTTACTGTCATGTGTTGCTGTCGCACGAGACAGTTTCGCATTCAAGAAAGTCCGTTGAAAGTTCATGGGGTGCAATAACAAAGCACTAAAGTTTCATGCATTGTGGCAACTCGGTTATTGTGATTTAAACAGTGAAGTGAAATTTAAATCCACGGCCATCCACAATCCGTGAATCAATTTTGACGATTTGGTACGAAGACGGTGTGAAGATTGCAATGGTTTTGTGTACATGGGGAAAATAATTGATTTTGCTAGACGCTTTACGTCCCACCAAAATATGCCCAGTAGACCGATTTTATATTCATTAGTTTCAATTGGAGATAACCACGAGGTTCCAATTAAAGAAAGTATAAGCTATTGGGTGTGAGTCCGTGTGTAGCGAGATTTAAACCGATACCAGCGCAAAAGGATTATGTTAACTATATACTTACCGCTTTTGTTGCTTTTTATTTGAATATTTGTTTTATTTTACCACCATAGTTTCGGAGAACTTTTTTTCAACAGTTTTGCTCTGGATGTTGGTAGTAAGAATCGCTGCTGAAAGTTTGTGCGCAAATTGCATTATTCGAGGGGTTTAGAAAACAGCATAATTTCATGGAGTTTGTAGACTCTACCTTAAAATTTAACAATCTCTATTGTTCGATACATGTCACATGTACACAAAAATAATTTGGAAAGAAGAAATTTTGTGTACAGTCATTATCCGATGTACGCTATCGTACGGGACCGAGCGCAATAGCGTATCTATCGGTTCGAGGGTTGAAAAATATCGCCACAGAATTATGCATTATGTTTTTTGTTGTAGAACAGGTATCTTTTGCAGAAATTTAATGCAAAATGCTTCAAGAACATTAAGGAAATCCAAAAAGAGCATACAATATTTCAAAGAATTAAAATAATTATATAAACCACATGAAGCTGTCAAATTTAGAGCAAACGCGTACTACGAATTCGCGTATATCGAGTATCGCGTACTGCGGATAATTGTTGTATAGTCAAGGATGTACTCTTGAATTTATTTTGGAGATAATTGAACTTCTACTGGATATTTGACCCAATTAGGAGATTCCTATTGCAGCAATTGATCCATTTCAACGGAGAATGGATGAGTATTTTGAGATGACTTGCAGGGCGAAACTTCTGGAGTTTATTTTATCAATTTGATTCCAATCTTAATAGTAATATATATGGTCTGTATATAAAGTGCTCAATCGTTTATGGATAACCGAAAAATTATTTACTCTTTCAAGTAAATCATTTGGTTATACAACTTAGATTATATCCTTCAAAATTACTCTTTTGTAATTTGTATGTGAAGTTAGTGGAACATGAAGAAAAAAACATGGACACCGCAAAATTCATCAAACTTTTACACGATATTTTCGCACATTACTCGAACTTCACCGACACGCACTCTCCTATACTCTTTCCCCATTTCAAATATATTTGATTTTCAGATCAAAGTTCATTGAAACTATAGTTTTTCAAAACATGTCTATTAATGCAACAGCTGTTCGTGGAATCATTCTATCAAACCACGAACCAAGTTTCCGAATTATTCCAAATGGCAAGTTTTTAACTATTAACATTTGCCATAAAAGCTTTAAGCCTAACTAAGCTGGAATTATTTCAAAAAGAGTTGGATGGCTTAACATCCTAAATCTAGCTAATGTAGTGGTCGGCAAACTTTACGACCGAAAGAGCCAAATTCTACAAAAATGTTCGTAGAGTTACACGTGAAGAGCCAAATTATTAAACCAAGAGCAAACATGTGTGAAAGTTCTATGAAATATATGAACTGTTAAGAGCCTCCATCACGATTTGAAAAATTCACTTGCGGCTCGCGAGCCGCACTTTGCTGATCGCTGAGCTAGTGGGATTGATTCGATATGCCTTATCCGGTTAAATTTTTACCTTTCAAAACCAACAGAGCGGAGGTAAAAGGAAAAACCGACCAATGATATACAGGACTACGGTAAGGGCTTTTTTCAGAAAAATGAAACGAAAATTACAATTTAGGAGAAGGGAAAGGAAGGGAAGAATCGAAAAGGTAGTAGTTTGTATCACAACTTATCGTCACAGATTTATCCAAACACATTAGCAGTAGGGTGTTATTGCAGTTTTTGCTTCTTTTGTCTACAAACACACATACTCATTTACGCACATTGCTAATTTCCTTCGGGAAAGGTCGAATACGTCTCCAGAATCTACAACAATGCATCTTCTGATACAAATTAGGCTTGGTAATTATTTTTAATCCCATGCTGAAAGTTTGTTGATGCTGTTTTTTTCTCTTTCTCTTTGTTTCTAGCACTACAGTGTTAAGTATGAAAGAGAAAAGAGGGAAGGGAAATAGAAAGTGAACTGCAAAATTGAAACGATAAATTGGATCTTAATTTGAATGTGGTTTGAATTTAGTTTTCTCCATTTTCTCGGATTCTTTGTTTTTATCTGAAACGATTCGAACAATTCTGTTTGTTGATGTCATTGTTCCGTGCATGCGGGTCTGTATAGATTTATCAGTTTAAAACGAGTGCATTTTCTCATTGTTGTATTGCCACAACCCGATGTGGGAGGCTCATAGTGAAGTAAATTCCACATCTGTTCTCGGTCATTTCGGTTCTCGTTGGCATTTGCTTCGTTTCCCTCCCGGGCTATTTCATTCTCTACATTTATTTTCTTTAATATCCAGAAAGCTGGTACATGACAGTGGCAGCGATGTTTGAGAACAAAACTGGATAAATATGTACTGCAAATCTCTGCCCAGAAGCGTCAAGTTATACTTTGCGATTATTTCTCAAACGGGTAGGAATTATTATCAAATGACAGTCCCTTCGCTTCGGGAAGGTATTGTTGCTTGAGTGGAATTTGCGATAAAATGTGAACTGCATCCTATTTATTCGTGTGAGGGACAGTTTTGAGACGTTCTGAGTACAGTGCTAGAAAAAAAAAAGAAAATTTATGTGGGTTATGCCTCAAATGTTGCAGGGAGAAGGATGAATCACCTGGTTCCATTTACGATCCAAAGTACACGAGAGCTTCGAGTGCGATAGAAAAGGCCACGTGTTATCCTTACTTTGAAATTTCCACTCCTCAAACTCGTTCCTGGCGTTCGTGTCTAGGCTGCCTGAATAACAAACGACTGTCCCACAAACGACACCATCACACTGGAGGCAAAACGACAGGTTGAGTATGATGAAGTTATTACGCTTCCGTCTGTCCTCAGCAATTTCGCAGTTCTAGCTTCCCGGAAAGGTAGATCAGCGCACCGGGACGATAGTTTAGCATGCTGCACGTGAATCATCCCCAAGCACGGCAGTAGTGTTCAGCACATACTCAATTACACACACATATTCACACACATTCTTGTCGATTAGATATAACCTATTTATAACGGAGACGTTATCCAGGAGATGCCAGGATTGCAGACCGAGTGAAGATGGTTTGGGTGGGCCTTTCCTAGCGATTCCTTCTGGAGCAGTAATGTCAAACTCGTTTTGGGTCGCTGGCCAGATTACAGTTAAATTTTTTTCGGATTGAAAAACTTCGTGCGCCCAATATGGCCCACGAGCCGTATGTTTGACATGTCTGTTCTGGGTTTGGGAGATTGGGTGAGAGAATATTCCTCCGTCCGTCATCAACAGATCAGAGCTGCACGTTTGAGAGCAGCAAACCTGAAGATGAAGGCGTTAGTAGCAGAAAATATTTCAAATTTCTTGGGTCTTGCGATTTATTATGCTTAGTGTCACAATTTCGTTTGCTTGTGAAAGCTGTGTGTCCTACTGTCCGGGCTATTGTACCGGGGATACAATTCCTCTACACAAAGGAATTCCGGGAGAACTGGTAGGATGCTGCTGCTGCTGGACGAAAGCGAGCATACTACGGTAAAAATTATCACTACTCATTCTTTTCGCCGAGCAACATTTGGGAGATTGGTAGTGAAGATGATAAATATTATACCAGAAGCGTGCCAGCACAATTGCAAACACAAACCAAGTGGCATCAGGCACGCACAGAAGCAGCACCAGCATCAAGTCGCTTCGGGTTGGAAAGTGATCTGCTTAGTTAGTGCTGAAGTGGCTGATGCTGCAAATACCGTTGTCGAATTGACTGTTTTCTTCCTTTTGAAAAAAAAAAATTAAAATGAAGTAATCCTGAGTCAAGAAACAGTAAAAAGCAACATGGTCGCTTATACCACTTCCAATCCAAGAACGTCTTATTGCATGGTTTGGTTTGACTTCCATTGTGCAGCAATGATCATGTATGTTCTTAGGTGCTGGGATTACACTGCACCAACAAGTCAGTTTGGTTAGTACTAAGATGATCAAATAATTTGTGGCAAATTTACTCTGCAAACGATACCCAGATGGTATTTTGGCTGGTGTACGCGCTTGGAATGTAATTCGGAAATTTATTACAAGGTGCTTTCTCTTTTCAATGTATGGCCTACATGAGTAGGCGGTTGTACGGTTACGTAGAGTTTTTTTTGGTAATACACAATAAATATTCACGATGTCGATTCACGTGTCACGATGAATAGATATTGCTAACTTGCTAATTGGTATAACCGTATCAGAATACAATCATTGGTACAACTTTTTCTTCATCTCGAGTTTTTTTAGGTTTAGTTTAGCTTTTAGGTTTTTTTTAAATAATCAAAAAGTCGTATTTAACTTACAAAATTATATCACAAATAACTATCATCAATAAAAGCCACCGAAGTTCTTTAGTGGGTCTTCAAATTGTAATTATCAGATTTTTATTGAAAAATAAAGCATTATTCAAAATGTTGAATTGATTCAAATATTTTATTACGCAAATGTATTTTTTAGTTGATCAATAGTCTTAGAGCGCGATAAGCTTAAACAGAGTGATCGTCATTTTTCTTTTCGGTTTTTTTTTTTAAACCCACGTGTAGCCAAACCCACATGTAGCCGTTCATAAGCATCTTTTGCGTTCAGCTTCCCGCAACAAGCCGTACATGACAACCCGGATAATCCTCACGTGCATAACTTAGCAGGTCGAGGTGCCGTGCATTGTGCAATAATTCATTTCAAAGCAGCTGAGCACTTTGTGCAAGATGCAGTGCACAAAAAAGATGCAATAGGTTGACCACGTGGAACACAAGCAGCAACCAGGAGAAGTAGTAGAGTGTTTCAAACGTGGATGCAAAACTTTTATTTAATAATCTCATAATCCATGAATAAGTCAAGCATGTTTCACTGGCCGCAAGGATAGCGCACTACCCGCCAATCAGTCAGTGTGGTACCATTTAGTGCAGGATGTAGCCTAAAACCTGTTACCAAAATGGTCTGTAATTTCCGGGTGTGGTGTGTAGTGCGAACTTTACCACTGTGTTCGTGTGATGGTGCGATGTTTCAAATTTTCTCCAGCAATAGCGAGAGCATCCGGCCAGGAACCGCGAAATGGTGTAGGCGCCCAATTTGTTATCCAGTTTTCAGTGCTGCTCGTTGGCTTGGCAATTTTGTGAACGCAAAGATAAACAGTCCTCACTTCCCTACCCACCGAAAAGCATATTTTCCTGTTGGAAAAAAAAGTGTGAAACATGATGACCGTTAATAAAAGACTGCTGAGCCTGTACGAAATGGTGCCCGGTACTGCCTTGAAGGAGTTAAAAGTTCATTTTTCGTCTGTTTGTCGGTGGGCTATCATTTGCACCGACCGCGTTAGCAGGAAAAACGTGGAAAACGTAGATCGCAACAGTAAGCCATCGATAGCAGGTAGCAAAAGTGAAGAAGAAAGCTTTCAACAGGAAAAGAAAAACACACACCCACAAGAATTCATCCACAAAACCGCCGGGCAACGTGGTCTAATTGCTATGCTTACCGCAGTTGCTCTACTTTAAGAATGTTTTTCTTTTTTATCTCACACTATGCACCACAAATAGAAGAATGTAAGCTCGCAAACGGGCTTGATTCGGGGTAAAGGCATAAATATTTACTCCATTCTGACTGCAAAGAGTCCTTCCAATGCTTGCCAAACGACGTACGTCCTTGTTAGTCGTAGCAGACTTTGCAATGCAATAATTTATTCATAATTTATTCCCTTAATTATTCTCCCATGGACAGCAGATTCTGGAAACGGCTCACCCATCACTTCCAATCAGATCCTCATCTTGTCTGTGTGAACTTTTCTGTGTCCGCTTTTGCTTCACTATTTGCTGTTTGCACTATTTCTCACCGAGCCAACAGAAAGACGCGATGCTGGCAGGTGGTCGCTGTGACGCGAATTGTTACCTTTTGTTTAGGAGTCACCGAACTATGCACCTGCATAGTTTAGCGGCGTGGCTTGGGCCAAGACGCTTCAAACTTATTCGTTACGATCCGCTTGCCATCACTACGAACTGAAAGTGATGCATCGTGACACACAGTCGAAGAGCAACCATCGAATAAAGAACATCGAGTTGTGAAGCCGAACCAAATTTATTCGCTCCATGCGTTCCAGTCCACTACAGCCAAAACTTGTGTTCTACTCTCCCCGCAGTCTGAACACTTGCCTTTCAAACGATGCTCCATCAGGGAGCTATACTGAGCAACGAGTAGCAAAGCAATGTAGCGGTCTACCCCGGTGTATGCTGTATTCCATTCTCGTGGGATATAAATTGTACGCTTCAAGTACAAGAAACAATAAATTTCAACGCCTTCAATTACACCCATTCTGCTCAATTTAATAGAGCTTTGGCTTCCTGTTTTTTTCTTAACTATACCTTATATTTTTCCGTTGAAGTCGTGGGGTGAGCGTAGATAATATTTTCTTTCGCTGAAGAAACACTGTAATAGGTAGTGGAAAACTATTAAATTTTACAGATAAATTGTCACTTGCTTTAGTTGGTACTATTTGATACGATGCTGAAAAGAACTTTCATATATTTTATTTTGTTTAAAGGTTAAGCGATGGTTCATATGTGTGCTGCAATTCACAACGAAACTTAAAATATGCATTCACTGATGGGATATTGGGATCAATGTAGTTTAATTGATTTTAGTCACAGTTGACAAACAATAAGATTTTGATGCGTTTTAGCGTTATGTTTATCAAATTTTAAACAGTTATTGTAAAAATGAGTACTTTCTGTGCAAAAGCTACGAGCTCTAGCGCCTCTTAACATGTATAATGTTTCTAAAGCTTTTTGTTCTTCTTTAGTACAGCAACCGTTGTCGGTCAAGGCCTACCTGCCTGTCTTTTTGGGTGTCCTTGAAAGAGGACTTTTATTTTGCATTTTCTACGACTTGCCTGCTCCACATCTCATCGCGATTGTCAACTTGCATTTCATTCTCTTTTAGGGAGCATCTTTCTACACCCAAACAAATACCCTTCGTGTTAAGGCAAAAAGTAAAGTTTTTCTTCTACAATGCTTAAATAACAGCTATAACTTTGCATTGCAACGTATATCGTACATCGAAGACGAAGATGTATTCCTTCTTTTTTGAGTATACTTATTGTGGAGTGCTTTATAAAGACGACTCTCAAGTCGATCCCGCACTTCACAAATGTCAATACAATGCACCATAAGGTATAATTATTCTGACAACATCGATATTGCGACAACATCGAGGGATGGCGATAGCACTCTTCCGGCATTTGAACCGATTATGTGTGCAGGAAACTTGTGCATAAATTTGGCGTCTTGAATTTGTGGGCTTGCAATGGACAATTAACAAACTTTAACCATACCAAACTGAGTGAGAGCATATCTTGTAGATGGTGTCTTTGTTGAATATCTCTGAAAACCTACTATTTTATTACATTTTCTGCTGTAAGCTGGTAGTATAAAAAACGGCGAAAGTTTCAAAGACTTCAGGGACAATATTTGCGTCAAAACCTTAGCAAATCTTTATCTCTAAAATATTTCGAGCATATTCAAAACAGCATATTACTAAAGTGAGCACGTTATTTGAGTGCACACCTGTCCTCTCCAGTCAACGCCTCAGCATAGCCGTAGTAGTTTGAACCGTAAAAGCGCACCGTTTATTCTGTAAGTTTGCTTCGTTCGTTAACAAACGCAGTGTGTCAATATGGCACCACCACGAACTGTGGTCGGTCAACTTGTATCTCAAAATGAATGTCAGGCTAAAAACGGCAAGAGGTAAATTGGACTTTGCTTGCTATATTTGCATTTTAATGCACCTTTGAGATTGTTTTCACTGCTCAGAGTAAGAAATTATTAATTGTAATGGTGTTCGTTGGAAATGACTTGAACAGGTTTATTTGGTGGTATTAGGGTGATGGTGATGTTTAATTATTTTTATTGGAACAATATATAAATCATGAACTTTAAAGGGTAGTTGATAATGTTTTAATTAACCAAAAAAAATTAACATTTATGGTCGATTATTTGCAATCGAGCTAATGCTTCATGACGAATAAGTGCTTAAGTGCACAAATTGCATAAGTTATGTTAACCTATTTGATCGGAAAGAAATAAAAATTGGAACCTGAGGTATGTTTCACGTTTGACTTTAAATAGCATGTTAGATTAATTTTTATTTTAGCTACCAATCATTATGTGAACACGTATACCGTTTTGCTTCGAATTATGGACACTTATTTCGCATTTATGGCATGTAATAATTTCTTACTTATTCAAATGTAATCGATCATACCCCTGCATTAGTCGCTTAACTATAGCAAACCTTAAAAATTTGAGAACAAATTGAGATTTCCAAAAATAATATTCGAAACAGCTACAATATTTTGATTGATATTCTGGGCAGTTTTGAGTTCCTGTTTCAAATAACGGACAGCCACATTATGAATATTTATTATGTTGAAAATCACGCACTAACTGTATTTTTTAAGTTTTTAATGCCCAGTCCAACATCCAATTCTGAGACTCGGTGTCCTCGCGGGCTGACAGTACGACGATCTTATTGACAGCCGAGATTGAGTGCTATTTTTCTTTTGTACTCGTTGATCCGTTGCACCGAAGAACTGTTGTGCAAATCAGCAATCATCTCCGTACGGTATTCAAGCCATTGGAAACATTTGGGAACACAATTTTAATGACTTACAGGGTTTTCGAAGTCAGTTTCGAATGTAAACATTATTATTCAACGTTTCCAAAATGTTTATCAACGGTTGTCAAATGGTTGATTTATTTCAAAATGAAATTTCAGTTTCAACACAAAACAAAGAGCTATCAAACTTAATCCAGTGGAACAACATTTTGCATGTGGTGAATAACATTTATTACATTCGAAAGTGACTTGGAAACCCCTGTAAATGTAGCTGAATAAAAGGAGATAATCAGAGTTATCAAATAATTGCTCTTGCGTTGATTTTTAGCAAATCTGCTAAGAATATCTCCAGGGGTGAACTGATCGACAGAAAATATTTATTTATCGTGACGTCAGAGCCTTCTACAGGGGTTACACGTATTGAATTGAATCTAGTACATCACGGCAATTATACAAAATAAATAATAGGTATGGCCAGGGTCTAGATATGATGAAATTCAGTACAAAATTGATAAGTGTTCGGAGTTTGAGATTGTTCGTAATTTGAATCATAACGGTTCACTTTAGGATAGATATGCTTTTTCGGATATTTTACAAAATAATATGACTTTGTTTATTTTTTATTACACAAAAATGGCAACCTATTACCCAAGCAAACGGTGCGAATGTTTATTCTATACTTACTTGCACAGGCAACACCTTTTCTATTTTGTAAATAAAGACTCAAGTTGATTTTTTGTTGAAAAAAAAAAGTTATTTTACTTCAAAGTTTTTTTTTAACATGGTATTTTGAATAGTAAAAGACAAAAGTGTACATGAGAAAATGATACCATTACATTTTCAAAGAATTTTTGAATGACAAGTTCCTAGATAAGTGAATTATCTTATAAAGTTTGTAGATAAATGGCGATGAGTGTATTATAAGAGATTAAGATGAGATTAACCTAGCAATGTTTTTGCATAAATGCTTTATTAAAAAAAAAAGATTTTGGTTTCGAAAATAAAATGTCGGAACTATGTCAAATTGCAGAAGAAAAGGAAACACTTAAAAATTATGTTTCAGGCAAACCCTGTTCGTCGTACATTGATGTTCTTCAACGAATTGAATCAAAATAATTTTTCCCTCACCCAACTTTGGTCACCTATATTTGCTCTTTGGTTTGAAGGAGGCTTGGTTGCAAGATCTTCCAAGACATACGTTCTTCCCGGTTAAATAAGAAGGGGAGCTTAGTAGCGAAAAGAATTAAAAATCTATGGCACGTAAGTTCCTTCTAGAACTTCTGCTATTCACGCTCAAAGTTAGTCAAACATTCATACCCACCTACATACTAGCTCACATACACGAAATACACCTTGTTTGCGATTGTGCTGCACTGTGCTAGGACTAATATCATTTGCAGCCGGGACAGAGCTTGCAGTATTGCAGTCTTCCTTATGCTGTTCACGTTTTCAGCAAGGGAAATTGAATTCATTGGTGTACGAACCGCATAAGCTATTACACCGCTTTTTCACACATGCTGAGCAGCCGGACGTACCCGTGCAATAGCTTGATAGGGTAGACTAGAAAGAGTGTAATATATTAAGCTAATGTGAAAAATTCTAAAATTTACACGAAGTTAAAAAGGATGTAATAAAGAAGTTCGGTAATTAATTAAAATATGTTTGCTTTATTAAAAAAAATGTATAAACAATTGGGTTTATTTAGTATTTTAAATCGCTTGATTTTATTATCGTGGTTCAACAAGCATTTAGAAATCATAAATATGACAACATTTTACTCGAAGTATATCATTTCCTGCAACCGAATCTTTTGCAAAATGTTCAAAATTGATAAATCGTTTTACAATGAGATAATTCATACAAAAATAAAACAAACGTATTTAATATACAGAGCATGCAAAGCTAAAAAAACATAGTTATTGGATTTAGTTACTGCTACTTGTCATGCATACTGAATTTATACACGTTTCACGTTCTTTAAAAGCTTCATTAATCGTGTACAATTTTTGATAAACTGCTATTACAGCTGCAGTTGCATAAAATTATTGTTTGTTTTTAAAATGTCTCTATTTCCCACCAATCCCAGCCTTAAGCACTTCAATTCAGTTAAAAATTGCATAAACGTTTGCCAGGCAACCAATGAGACACTTGGCAAAATCAGGCAATGAGTTTATACACTGTGGCCCGGTGCTGTGTGAAACCGTTTGGTTTGTTGTAGGGTTTGAAAAGAAAAACTCCTGATAATCCATCAGTAGGGCACGTGATTTTTTATTGGCAAAAATAAACAGCTATTATTATAATTTCACTGTTGTAACGCGGTGTTTGATTTTTTTTTTATTTTTGAAAGCGCAAAAAATAAAAGCAAGCCATTTTACCGCTTCAAGAGATTTGTGTTTCTTTCAGCGGAACACACATGTATTTATGTGTGCAAGAAAATGGTACTGCACCTGTCGTCGATAGATGCTTGCAACGCCTGTACAGGGGCACCTCGCCAAATAAGCTTTTGAAATGGCTGTAACATAGCTGTATCGGGGCACCAATTTTGTTGGAGGCCCAATGAACATGGTACACTGTCGGGAGATTAGTATTCCGTGCACGTTTTAAGGTTTGAATAGCGGAAATATACCTACGCTGCGGGACTTTGCGACGACCCTTTCTAGAGCCCCGGTGTAATGATGTGCAGAGCAAATGGGGAAACACGCGCGTTCGCCTGCAATTGTTTATTTTATTTCACTTTTATTTTCATCGTTGGCGGTTAGTGTTATGAACATATTGTCGTGTAAGCTTTAGATAAGATAATCGTTAAGATAAGACTCGTGTGAATATACTTCTGGGAGCCGTTTAATATTATTAATAAAATGGAGAAAAATAAAATGTGGCGAGTGCGTGATACACTTAGGTATGTTCTGGTTAACTATTACGGTTGTGTTTTTTTTTTATTTTTTATATCGATCAGAACAGATGGTATTTCAATATAAAGCTATTACAAGAGCTAAAGAGTCTGTTTCGGCTAGTTGGACACTATTGTGGGCGCAAGCCCCATAGGAGCTAGGCAGTCAATAAGCAGTACTGACTTTTCTGCTTAGTAAAAAGGGTTTTAAATAAAATTGGCTTCTGGCACACCAATGGTGCCAACGATTATTGCGTCAAATATAAAGAAGTAGTAATAATACGACTATTTTCGGGGCGTTGAAAGCATCAATTGATTCTTAGAATATTTTTAATATTATAAAGTTTTTTAGGCTGAAAATATAAAAAATATAACTGACTTAAATATAAAACGTTCACAACACCATATCAAGTCATAGGAACAAATATGGTTGTATAATCATGCGGTCTTTTAACTATTGTAATAATTTAAAAAAATGTACACATGATACAATAAACGCACGCATGTCAGTAACACATTATACACATGCCTCTAAAATTCAAAACAGCACGTGATTAATTTACGTTTCATTGTGTACGTTTAATATGCGTTTAATCATATTTTTTACAAGCTAACAACCTTTTTAGTACAAAAACCAATCCGCAAACCTTTTACCTCTTCTAAAACTTTCTTATTCAACAAAGGAGAAACACTTTAAATTAAAGTTTAGCCCGTCGAGGATTTACTATCAACGCAGGATGATTGGTTGAACAGGAAAACGGTTGGATAGCATGACCATCCAAGAGGGAAAGTTCAACATGTTGAACTGGCGAACAAACCAGATCCATGCCGACGTCCCCCGCTACCTGAAACCTGTCCCGTTGAGTTTTCCCGTTGAGTTCTAAAGTTTCTTTCAACATTCTCTTAAGAATGTGTCCGGCAGTGTCCAGATTCCAATACGGGAAAAAACTTGTAGTTCTTGTAGTAGACATACTGGTTGGCGGTAACTTTTTTAAAGTGCCGCACCGGAGTACGATATTTGCAATACTAAAATTTATGCTAAACTGTTGTTTATCGGTCTCTTTATTGTTTATGCCATAGCTCTCTGAAGCAAAAATGTACAATGATGAGCTATAGAAGAATGCAAACACAGTGAAGGAAAAACGGAAAAGTATCTAAGGTAAAATAAATTGTATGAAAATATGCGACAATGTTGTTTGATAACGATAAAATAATTTATTATTCATACATACCATTAAACAAAATTCATTTTCGTTTATATTGTATCTTGGAAAATTTGTATTATTCTTTATTTACAAGAGTTAACCATATAACCTGTTACCTGCTGTTTCCCTATTGGTTTTTTTTATATTTCTTCCACTTGTTGTTTATCAAAAGCATTTTTATTTTATTCTCAAAAACGTTATATAAAATAATTCAACGCACCTGCAGCAAGCTTTGTTTGTATTTGATTTGTATTATTAAAATATTTCTTTATAGCCCCCGTTCTTCACGCATGCTTCTACGCCCTTTTCATTGATTTTTATATTTTTACATTGTATCGTTTTGCACACCTCTGTTCGTCCCTATACATCTATACAGATCTATACATCGTTTATGCTTTGTTTTCGTGTTTTCTTAGTTCTGGACACTGCTTCATCCACACGTTACCAAATTCCGTTGGTATGTACTACCGTACTTTTGCTCTGATTTCTACCCATCATTTCAATTATGGAAATGATGGGTGAAAAGCCCGTTTTCTTGTTTGTCAACTACCATTCGCTCATGTTTGCGTTACGTGTATCTGTATTTTTGTTTTTTTGCACTCGTGTTTTGGGGCCAAATACACTAATCGTTTATATTTAGTATTTTATATTACATCTCATTCCATCTCGTTTACATCCCTACATACATGCATACACATTTATAAGAATTAACTGTATTTGCGCTTCGATCAGGTATTATTATTATTGTTTGTTGTAATGGTTCCCCTTTTTATCAATTCTACGAGCCGTTCACGATTAATTATTTGGTTTATTACAATTGTTCGTTCCCGATTCTAGCCCACCACTACTTTCGCGCATCGCTACAAATTGTTCGATGGGTCATCGATCGTTTCGTTATCACGTACACCACTAATTAAATATGCAGTATAAATAAAGCGGCAAAGCCAAATTCAGAAATCTCTTATCATTCAAATCTTAAAGCAAGCAGCACGCTTCTTTCATCTGATTAACAACTCCTTGGCACACGCGTGGCACAGAACTCCAAGCAAAAACACCCAGCTTGGTAACAAAAAGCATACAATCGGCTCTCTTCAGAGCCACCACTACGGTTCTTAAGAACATCTAAAATATCAATCACAACGTTGGGTTCCGTACCAAACACACTGTTTTTCCATGAGGTGAAGGCTCGTATCACCGTATTAATACACGATGCGCAATCTCAAATTGTGCATTTTTTCGATTTGTCATAAAGTATATCATATCGCATAGCCAACCCTGAGTTATAAACGTTATTTCCATACAATTTCAGATTGCGCCAAGATTGCGCATAAATTTTCAAGATTATATGTCCGAGATATAGATAAGTTTCTCCATTGGGCCAGAGCTTCATCGTACATGAGAGGCACATTAACTCTTGTTTAATGTTGTTTAAACTTATGTACCGGAAATTTAACGTGCATTTTGTCGGTGATAGAAAATGACTGCAAATACTTCCTCAAACAATTCTGAAGCAAACGGATCATCATATCTCTTCGGCTTCGGATGGCGAACGGGTTGTGTCGTGAATGTGTGCACCGCTCTGGTTGATTCTTATCAGCCATACGAACATAAAAGGTTTCTCTCATTTCATTTTTATGTTGTCTGCAGTATTGTGTTGCTGTTTAAAAAAATCCTTTACACTCCATACCGACACGGTTAACTGCATTGATTTTGTTTTGTTTGTCGTCACTGGCCGACAACGGTGGTAAAATCTTACGTACGCTTCCAAGTGCAGAACTTTGACCTACCTTAAGCACAAATATTTCCCCCGTGGCCTTGTTGATGTCAAAGATGCTGTCGGAGGGATTTTCGATGTTAGTACCGGGCCCGGTCAGGAAATAGATGATGTTGTTCGGTCGCTCCAAGTCGTCATCCGAGGCAGTAACCTGTACGAGGCGAGCATAAAAAGCATAAGGGAAAAGCATAAAAAAGAGGCAATAAGTGGAAGAGAAGTGGCAGAATAAAACCAAAAATAAGGAGAAACGATAGGGAAATGCTTGTTTCGACTAACTACCGAGATCGATCGAAGAAGAAAAATTGAATCAACGAAAGGCAGGACAGCTGCAAGGCGTACGATAGCCTTTCTCAGGTTTGGTTTGTGCGATGTCAAGCTCAGTCAGCACTGTTGCAAACGTGAACGGGATTGTTGTATCTTTGTAATTAATAAACAGTTGTTTTGTTGTAGTTTACTGTGTTTATTTCTGCCTCGTGATTTGCTTCCTTGCTCGTTGGCTTCCCATGTGTTCTCCTTGACAGTTTTTCTTCTGGAACTCTCCTTTTATCCCAAGGTTTCCACACTGTTAGGTGAACATATACCCTGCCCTTGAACTGTCACATTCTTGTCCCCATTGTACACAACAGGGATATATGAATGCTTCGTTTCTGGATGATTGACATGACTATTTAATCATTCGGATCGGTGGGATCGAACAAAAACATCAACGAACACCAGGCGTGTTCGTTTAGGTCGGCTGATCTTGATACACTGCTAATTCAATTCAATCGTCTGTTCCTTGGAAAATTAGTTTTTTTATTTATTACTGAAAATTGCACTGGTCGGTGATGTTGTATGCTAAGGAGTAATTTGTTTGATAGGAGGTGAAATCATTCAAAATATATTTCCAGTAACACACTAACCCAAAGTAACGTGACGTTCAACTCCAGCTCGAACCTGGAAGGTGTATAGCAACTCAAAACAGTAATGTCTTTATTAGTCCATGAATGTTGTTTCAGCTATTCTGATTGAATTGTAGCGATTGTAGAGTAGCTAACTTGGTCGCTACGGCCGTGTATCCTAGGGTCATACGCAGGGTATTCAATTCAATTCTAAGCGTTAACTACTCTTCCGTAATAAATGAAAACAAAGATTATATGGTGAATAATATCAATGTTATGGAAGAATTCTGCTTCTACCTTTTGCTACGATTATAATTATTCTCTACGTGCTCGATACGAGGGATGCTTGATATAGCGGCACGTATGAAACGTACCCTTCATTAACAGATTTGATCTGGTTCTTCAGGGCATCGTTCTGGCCTGAATTGAGGATCATTACAAATACTTACCCAGTTTACTTCGAATGCACCGAGATACTGCTCTTGTAAAGATAGAATGGTTGTACGTGGTGTATTTGCTTGTAAAACAATCCTTATGTTTACCGATGCAATTACACCATGTCAACGACGGGAGCACACAAGGATGCACCGATCGGGTGGATGCATTGCGGTAAGCAGAGGTCTGCCGAGCACTTAAAAGCAAAGTTCCATTACATCGTCTGCGCGGCGTGTGGTGAATTTCATCATCGCGTTAGTGCATCGGCACTGCAAAGTTCTTTCCAGAGGAGCAATCGTAAAAAAAGTTTCCTCACTGGCATACAGCACCGCCGCTTTAGGGTATCGTATGCACTGTTCACTTTCAAAAGCAAAGAAAGTAGAAGAAATTTCCCTCCCAACACAACAATAAGCGTGCTAATCGATCTTATTTGTGTTCATCCTTTTTCTAGTTTGATTCTTTTTCGCTCCATTCTCACAAGACAGAGAAAGTTCAATATGGTGTCGCGAATGAAAAAGCTCAGTTTTTGCAATTTGTTTGTGTTGCTGCAACAAGGGGAACGAGAGGGCTGAGCATTACGGAAAGTATGCTTGTGCCTGTGGCTTCAAAGCAAGTGTACAGGGAAGAAGAAAAAAGACAGAAAAGCAATAGCTCACATTGAATGAGCTTTCGGGAAGGGTGAGTGCAAAATACCAACGCCAACCGAAAGAGTGTGTTATGGGTGTGTATTTGTATTCATTAACTGTTTTTATATTAAAGTTTACTTCCAAGAATTCACGCTCATTCTAGTTGGTGTTAGTAGCGAACCGGCCTGGTAACGCACCGAGTTACTTTTACGCTGGGCAAAGGAAGATGGAGCAATCTCGTAATCAAAAACCAGTTGATAATGCGTCACTTTTAAGTAATAGTCTTTAATATAAAGGAAAACATTTTACAGCAGTTATGTAGCGACCATATGTAGCTGGATCACCGGATATCCAAAACGCCTGTGCCATTAAAAAGCGATCTGATTTTGTTAAATCGTTTTGCCAACAACTCACTTTGCTGCTTGTCGGAGGGAGTCTTCTTTGCTTTCCTTCGCGTAAGTAGTTGGGGCACTTTAAATGTGTGACAGCTGTGAACCATCAATCATTACTAGGCACGCAAAAATGTTTGAAGGATTGGGCTAACGGTAGAATAGCGTCAAAATCCTAGCTTAATCACAAACAAACCAAACAAACCAGACACACGCAAGTGAAATCAGGGTGAAGGGAGTAAAACAACAAGCATCCACAATTTCTGATTAAAAATCGCCAAGGACACTAGTGGCAGCCGATATGCCTGGGAACATGACAAAGTGTGACACAGCACCAGGCTATAGCATGCTGTAGGTGAAGGTACTTGACGATGCTCGAAGGGGCTCGGAACAGGATGCTTCTTTCAGGGTTTAAGTAGGAACGTCAGACAATAGGCCAATCTTAATTAGGCCATACGGCCCGTTGAAGATTAATAAATAATAATAATAATAATAATAGTGTTTAGTAAAAGTGGCATGGTACTGGCATGAAAATATCCCCACAAATAACGATCGTTTAATACGTTAGATAGCGATAAGAAGAGGATGAGATAAGAAGAGAAAGCAGAGAAAAAAGAAAGGACTAAAAAGGCAGAGAGACAGAGTGAACGCAATAAAGCATTTTTCAGGCTAGAATTTTCGTAATGACAGTTTTACCCCGGCATAAGCTTGTTAATATTTATTCTTCACCTAGTTAGAATGCGCTCAAGAGCGAAGGGGTCCCGTTGCCGAGTAGTGAAGCAACCGATGGCGGTACGAGCCATTCGATTACTGACGTTTACCATCATCAACCAATCGGTGCAATGGGAACGTTGTAACGGATAACCGTACAAATCAGAAAGATGGTTGAGCATACATTGACGTTATTATCGTCATTATCGATATCCCCGTGCGGGAAGGTTGCATACAATGTAAGTCACGTTGCAAATGCTGCCAGCAAACATTGTCCAATGTGCGAGGGTGTGAAGGGTTAAACACCGGAGAATCATGTGTAGCCACCAGGGCCACGGCACGGTGCTTGGCAAATAAGATTATGTTTTCATCTGTGCAGGAAAGCGAAAAACACTGTATACAGCTCAGTGCATGTGGTAAAGGAGGATAGGTTCTAGTTGGTTTTACATGTATCAGTAGAGGCAGCAATTATTCATTGTTGCTTACATTATATTGATCCTGTTATATGTAACTCGTAATGATTTTCCGTAGTGCAAAGAGGGGCGGTAACACTTGAAAGAATATTTACGACAAATTAATACCAAATTAAAGGTTTGATAATTTATAGCACATCATGAAATATTTACTTTTTTTTCATTCACTGGAATACACGAAAGTGGCGCTTATTTTTGAATCCTTCCAAACACAAAACAAACTAAGTTTGATTGCTTTAAGCTGGAAAGCTTTAAGCTGGAACCCCCATGTGCAATGTAAAATGCCAACTACTAAAAGCATATTTATTTCCATCAGTCTCCTCATCAGCACCGTTTCCACTTGCTTACCAACAACTTTGTGACCGTTCAGCAAACTATCTCATAAATTAAATAAACGTTATTCAAAGACATAATCTTCCAACGAGCATGTGCGTCTTCGCATTAAGCTTGTGCAATGGAATATAGCTTCTTAAAATCTAGATAATCCGGCATCGGAAGTGTTTTCGTTTTGGTTTAGCCCGTCCAGTATGTGAGGATGGTGCCATAGAACATGACCCGTTTCACTGAAGTACCGACCAAGAGGAGCAATGTAACGGTCAAAGCCATAATAGAACGTTCGAAAGTAATAAAATTGATAAGTGTCTTCCAACGCATGGAGGTCATTTATTTCACTTCACCCCAGGAAAGTGCTGCCAAAAGGCTGCTACTATCACACATGCACGGCCTTGCTGCCGGGAGTGTCTTTTCAAAACCTTTACGAAACTAATGAAATATACAATCTATCTTCCCAATGTCCGATGGTTCTTGGGGGGACAGGGATAGTTCAAACTACCTACCAATGAGCACCGAGCTCAATCTGCAGTGGGACACTTTGCCACGTTCGCATCGTCGTTGCGCTTTTGGGTAAGACAAGTGCCTTGTTTCTGCTAAGAGGACACCTTTTTCTTTGATCACAGTGCACGTCGTGTGGAGAGATGCTTACGAGATGGCTAGGGAAAAATTAAGACGAGATCTATCGGTAGTTAGTGTAGCGTCCTTGGGTTGTATGGCATGGGGGGCCGAGTGGATACAGCTTTTAGCTTTGTTGCAAAATTTTACGGTCACGTAACTGTACGTTCATGATTTTCCCAGTAATGTTGTCAGCGTGCTGTGTTCTCTCCCATTTTATTGAACAAATTCTTTCCTTGGATCCGTTTGTTTCAATCCTTCCCGGGGTAGTACGTTATCTGTATTGGCATTTCAAAAAATGTTATTGCCACCGTATCATAGGTGGTTTGATAAGTGAACAAGGGCTCGATCGTCGGCCATGTCATTGGTGTATAAAACGACACGTTTGTAAAGTCGAAAATGAAACCATATGCTTTTTTCATGGATCGAGCAGCCAACCAACCGAGCAAATGAAAGTGTGTAAGTTTGCGGGACGGGAGTAAATTTGTCGTAAAAAAATGGAATTGTTTTTACGTTTTCATGCCATCCACGCCGTTCCCACGTGAGCGTATATTCAACCACCTCCTTGCAGTGGGATATGTCAAGAACACTTTGCCATTTTCAGAACTACAGAAAAAAACCGATTTTTGGGTGAAGTAGTGAAACCAATAGCAGTGTGTCACCATGAACAGCACATGACCTAGGGCAAAGCGAACAGGATGGCTCTTTTCCGATGACAGTACCGCCTCGGTGCATTTGCAAAACAGTGTACGACAAAGTTTGGAATCTAACTTGAACAATCCAAAAGTCGTGTAAGAGACTGCATGTATGTTTTACCTAACCGTGCCCAAGCGTGGACTGCATGCTACGTTTCGTAAGATAGTACGACCAACTTTACGACACCATTCCTTGCTACAGTAGGATCCCGATGTTCCAGTTGGGTTGGGTAACAGTGATTTAGCATTAGTGAAGCTAAATAGTCTTCATCAGTTGACTTTTGCAAACATTTTGCATTACGTGCTGGTGTATAGTAGGTGGAGGAAATAATGGGAAAGGAGTTATGGAGGTGAAAATGGAGATAGGCGAACTGTTCGCATTGTTTCAGGTGTTTGATTTCTCGGAGAGGATACTCTATTCTGTCGATTAATGATCGGTGGAATCGAAAATCTCGTGTATCGATCAGACAGCGAGGAGCTAGTTTGATCAAAGTGAAATTATTAACTACGATGAGCTATTAAGCAGGAGCTTGCTCTAGTCGGATGACTAGGAAAATGGAGTCCCAGCAACTCAAAGTGTAGATCGATAGTGCATGCGTGAGATATTAGGTTAAGGATAAAATGTAAATGCAGTTGTGCGATTATGATTATGATTATTACAGGAGAAGGAAAAACCTGTAATTTTAGATTTTTAATTCGATAACTTTATAAACTACGCTGTGTGGAGTTTTGAGAACGTTTATTGTAACGAATTCAAAAAAGCACCATGCACCAGTCAAATTATAATCATATGATCATAAAAGAGTGTACTAGAAAAGGATGTCTTCTATTGACTGATGTCAAATGGTTATAATCTCTCGAAGTCTGTTATCGTTTCAAGGCCAGAACGTCCGTATTGTGTATGTTTAAAGTTTTTTTTGTGTAGTTGATAAAATGGCACCATAGTGAATTATAAGCTCTCCTGTTTGTCTCAACGTATTACAAATTTTTTTCAGGTATATTACTTTTAGGTTTTTTATTCAACTGAAAAGATTAGAATTGAGAAACCATTCATTAAATTGTTTTTTTTTCTAATTAACAACTTTATCCGGCTTTCTATTTGAAAGACTGTAATATATAGTTACAATATATGATAAGCCGGTCTCGTGGTACAGTCGTCAACTCGTACGAATTAAAGCCCCAAATGGACCGTGCCGCCATACGTAGGACTGACTATCCTGCTCTGAGTGGAAATCAACTAGTCACTGAAAGCCAAGCCTACTCATGACAAACACTAACAAATGATGAATCCTCCCGTTAAACATTGCGAGGGTTGCGAGTAGTATCATCTGCTGGAAATCTTAAGGTATTTTAAATAATATTTTGATTTTTATTTATTAATTTTTATTTACTTTTTATTCAAAAGTTTTTTCTGGTGTTATTCGTCGAAAAGATCACTATTTTTAATTTTTTGGATTTTTACAAAATAAAATGTCAAAATTCAGGTGTTTAGTATGCTACAAATCGCACTGTTATACCTGATCTCGGGGTGCTATAATTATAACTGCTAATACTAGGGGCGGAAAAACTGCCATGACCCGCAAGCTCTTGAATGCGAGGGCTCTGGGGCTGTGAACTTGTATGGCGTGCGAACCCTCGCGCGCCTTCGCAAATCGCTGTCAATTGCATGGCGGGCGGTTGCATTGCACTAACAAGGTCTTGCATCTCCAAACCAGTCTGCCTGCGGCTTTCTGCCATTTTGCGATTGCGGTGCACTTGCACCGGGAAAGGTATGTAACTGTGTTACTAGAATGTGTGCATTTTTGTATCTGTTGTTAGATGAGAATATCGCACATTTACCGTACAGCGCAATATTTAATTCCGACGGAACATGTTGTTTTTTTTGGCGTTTGCTGCTGTTTCTCTATTGAACAGAACGCGATGCTGCTTGCTTTCTTTCAACTTCAATGTTGCCTCACTTGCTAGCCTTATATGATATTGTGTTCAAATGCAAGCGTTATAATATTTTATACTTTTTTCTTTGTATGCGTTGTTTTCTGAAACTTCTGCCCGACCTAACCAGCAAAACATGTGAACTGTTTGTTCAATTGTGATACTTGGTTAGTATCGCATGGTGAGTCAAGTTCACTGCGCCATGCACATTTGCGAGACATAAATTGCATAAGTACATGAGACGGGTAGCAGAAGACATACACGTAAATAATTGTTTTAACAACACTGACTTCCTCGAGCTACCCTCAATCATAAAAGGTAAGAGAGAAATGTTTATAAAAAGAACAATATTTAAACATTTGCTGGTATTCTGGGAAAATTTGAGGATAACGACAGCGAGCATGCAATTGATGATTTTGTATGTTTTTTTCTCAGATAATCTAGCATGTTGTTTGGTGAAGCTGGATGCATTACCAGACGACAGCGACAAGAGTGTCCCATAACGGAACGTATTACCATGCACAAATGTCATTCCGGTGAACATATGTCCGAGATTAACGTAGCGTGAAATGCTGAGAATATATAACTCAAGGGAAGCAGAATAACATACATTAAACAATGATGCAGCAGCCTACGATGAAAACATTAAATCTTAAATTAAATTACTGTACCATCAAATGCTGATAATTTATTACGATCCATCACTACAATTATATCGTCAGCAGGTCTTCCAGTCCCGATATTATGGCTTCGTATTATTTGCCCTAATGATGAATTTACTTTCGGTGATCCATGAGCAACTCATCCGAAGCGGCTCGTTAAAAGTCATTGGAGTCAGTGTTGAAGCTGGTCATTGGTCATTAAAAACCAACAGAGCTCAGCATGGTTCACCTTTACTGGAGTGACACTTATCATTACCGTCATCGGAAAGATGGGAGATATCTTAACTATCTGCTCACATTGCAGTTTAGATGCGATGGCTGGATAATAGGATATTCCCTTTTTCCGGAAAGTTTCTCCCTGCTCATGGGAGTTTCATGGGACATTCATTGGTCGCGGGCAATGGGTCACCACGTTTGCCCATTTTCCGCTGATACCGCAGTGAAGCAAAACCCTAGAGACACTCCTCAGGGAGGAGACAACGAATTGCGAATCCTATCAAATTGCGATTTTGCTTGGACCGAAACCGCTGGCACACGAATTACATTTTGGGTCGGGTTTGTGGTGGTGGTTCCAATTTTAAAGAAATGGTCCGTAAAACCTCGTTCCCCTAAGTGAGCGACATGGGGTTCGGTTTCGTTTCGAACTTCCGGCCCTGGTTGCTGAGCAAATAAAACGAATCAAAACGGAATGATGCGATGGTTTCGGCGCTCTCCGACGACTCCTCGTACTGTCTCTTTCATTAGCCATATCGGGTAAAGAAAAAGCCGAAAATTGTGTCACCGGTTTGTTTTGCAATGGTGCTAGACATGCAGAAAATTCGCACTTCAAAAGAAACGAGCTAGACGTTGATTCGAATGGGTATGTTTCCGGAAGTTTTCTTTCGGTAGACGACAGCGTATCACAGGGAGGTTAAGCCTGAGGCAGGGGGAGTGTCTTTGCAGGTAACGGTGGATTACTTAGTTGCCGTCTCAGTTTTCAAAGACCGGAAAACGATGTTAAGATTTTCAGTCCTCACGACCTTCAAACGCTTCGTTATCGCTTCTTGCCCTTCGGTACAGATTAATATCAACGCCTCAATGGCTTGTGAAAGCGAACATGACAGCTTCTGATGCTTTGCGGTGAAAGATAAAACATCCGAAATGACCGTACTTTAGTGACCATTGGCCACAGCGCGCTGGATGGAAGAAATCTTTCTTGGAAGACACAAACGGACCGTATCGGGTTGGGGAGAGACGTATTGTCTAGCTTTCTGGACATCCCCGCCAGCTAGGCCCGCACGAAAAGAGTACGTAAAACTTTCCCTACCAAAGTATTACGCTGTTATCTTAAGGAGGTGAACTATAGACAGAACACTGTCCCTATGCCAATAGCCGACAAACAGTAGTTGAACTGGGCGGTCCTAATAGTATTTCGGTTGCGCTTGTTTGTTTATATCCGAGATCCAGGCTCGGTGTTGATGATGGCAAGCTTTTGGACATTCTTTCTGTGCAGTTAGATTCATTGGTCAACTCTGTCCACGTGGTTGGTGATAAAGGCCGATAGTGGTGATGGCACAGAGAGCAAAGCAAAGTGAAATTTAAAATATTTACTAGTTAAGCGGGTCAAGCGACACAAAACTCCTCCTAGACACAATAGTCTGAAAAATTTCAGAGTTTCGAACATTTTCACCGAAAATGAAATAGTTTTACATAGACCGCTTGAACCGATTCGAACAATTTATGTTGGATTTTAAAAATTAATGCTCCAACTTCATAAAATCACCGCAAGCATAGATGTGGTTGATTAGGATTATGAATAAAACGAGGTGGCCAACCTACCGTTCAAAGTCTAATGCTAATCAAGCCACAGAGCCAGCTTTACACAATTTTCTATAATTGCTTTGGTTTAGTTCATAGTCGACCCTCCGCGCTCTACCCCGGGCGCCGGCTACTGAAGTTGGGGAACGATCGAGCGTTGTTTATGACATGGATTACATGAAGCAAAGTGGCTACATAAAACTAATTCAAACCCGTTAATCCCAGTCTAGCTCGCGCACTTCGGAACGACCCGGGCCAAACGGGATGAAATGAAAGAAGGAGAAAAAATCCAATTTCCAAAGCATTTGATCACACCAGAACTAACACGGCAAACTCTTTCTTTGCTGTTTTCGTGGTTTTAATGGAATGGACAGCAATGTTTCCACCCATTCTTTCTCTTTTCAAAGTGAGTGTGTATGAGAGATCCTGCCCTCAACTAGATAGAGAGACTTATTCAGTCCTATGAATTATTGTCTTCTGCTGCCTGAAACGTAGATTTTTCACACTATTCTGGCGGCCCGGTCACCCAAACTGCACGTACGTTTTCCTAGCCTTGCAGCTTTGCGGGGTGAGGTTCAGTGGGAAATAATAGCAACAACAAAAAAAACGCCACTTATTTTTCGGCAGCTTATGGAACGATTTGATGATTGGGAAGCTAGATGCCTCACTTTCGGTGCAAAAATTCACCAAAAAAGCTTTATGTTAAAATAGTTTCTCATATTTATTGCTTCGAATCTTTCAAATGCTGCCGTTTGTAATCACTTTATCTTGTTCACTATGTAAAAAAGTCGCATGTGATATCAAGTTAATTAAAGCTCCAAATGAATAGAATCGCTTTTTTAGCCACAGCAGCAATTGTGAAACCACCAACATCAAAGACTGGAGGGAATGAATTGAGTGTATCAATTGGACCGACCTGGTCATTCGGGTTTTGATTGTCGGAAAACGTATTAGTTTCAGTGCTACTGATTAATTAACACCAACACACTCCCCTCTACGTGCCGTCCCTTTGGCAATTGTAATGATTGAAGCGCCTATGATGATGATGACTATTGCATAAACGCGCAAATATTGATGAGGAAGAATATATTGACTCGGTGCTTGACTCGGGCATTGTACAGATATCGATAAATAATGCGGGGTTGCAATTGGAAGGGCCAAACCAGCGGAATTGCATTGGATTGTAATGGGAAATGAATGTAATTTGTAATGAATGCTTAGAGCATTGCTGGCAATTCTATTTGCGCTTACATGTCCAAATCGATTTGTGGATTGAGTGGAATTTACATGTTTAGTCGTTAACATGACTCACGAGCTCTCTGACCCAATATGCACCAAAACTCTTTATTGTGCTCTTGTTCGATCAGTGCTGGAGTATGGCAGCGTTGTGTGGTGACCCTCCTCTGCTCGGGGGGTTGCACGTTTAGAGTCCTGCGTAAGGCTACCGGTTTCGCGCTCTATTCGTGGAGGAGCAACAATGACTATACGACAAGGTGTTTGTCGACCGCAACTCGACGATTGGATACGAAATGCTGGGCTGGCTTTCATCGTTGGGCTTCTCAACGGTAGCATCGATTGTCTGGCTTTGCTCTCATCGATACAGCTATACGTGCCTGCAAGAACCCTCCGCCCTCGGACGTTGCTGGCCATCTCGGAGACAAGGACCGCCTTCGCCTTCCGATACCCGTTCATGCGCACATGTCTTGCTCTGAATGCGGCATCTGATGCGTATCAACCTGGCATGACGATAGCAAATGTGTTGAGTCGCATTAATTTTATTTGCGCATCTCGTCTAAATGTTTAGTGTCCTTGTTATTGTTGTGTAAAAGCGTGTAAAAAATATATGTTATATTCGTATTGTACTCCTACATATATCGATAGGGTTTATGAGATCCGTTGATCATTTAATAAATATACAAATATACATTCGAGTCGAATGGCGCTAATGTACATAAAGATGTTTCGGCAAACGTATTCATTGCAACAGTATTTGGGAGATTTAATTATCATCAAATTAACAATTGGTTGTTTAATCAGGATGTTTACAAACGGGTTCATCAATTGTATGCAGCTTTACCTTAAGTTTGTGAACATTTTCAACATGTGCAGCTTTTTGTATGTTTTAAGCAGCTTTCCGGCTATGTTTTAATTGCAAAGCAAGTATCACACGCGTTATCAGAAATTACAAATTATAATGGTTATTTATTCATGTTTGCTTTGCCAGCGGAGATTTTTTTCTTTACCATACATTTTCTTATAAATTTGACTCTTAGAATAGCTGTAGGTCTTTTTTGTTACTAGAAAACAAAAAAAAACTTGTACTTCAAGGTGGCGGACATGACTAAAATATTCATTAACTCGTTTACCACATTCATTTTTCATTAACATTGCGGTGGTCCGGTTACCAGCGATGAAAGATAAAACACATTTATTAATTTAAAACTTTTATTATCATACTATGCACTGGGGTCACAGCGCTTTTAATCCCCAAAGACAACTTCAAGGGAATAGAGTTGGAGAGCGCAAGTTCGAGCAGAGCTCCAATTTAAGCCAGCAGTGTTAGAGAGTATTTAAAGATTCAAGCACGTCCGACAAAAATGAGATCAACTCCACAAGAAAGCGTGCGAGAGACTTGTTTTTCTTATGTGTGCCATCTTCCGCTCGGAATTATAAAGTGCTACCATCATGTGTCGGATGAAATTATTTCGCAATCGCATTGTTCAGCTGCTTACCATGATTATTCGTGTGCGAGAGTATGTGAAAAAGATCAACACTCCAATTCGTTTCGGTGCAAAGCATACGGGAAGGGAATTAAAATGTGTCTGTGTTTTTTGTTGTGATATTGTTTGAGTTTTATTTCCTTTGGTGTTGGTAGGGGCCCTTTGCTCCTGTTGCGTCATGTGGGGATAGCTTTGCTGGAAGGCCTTTTTGCAGCGATTCGTAGAACTTCACCAGAGCAGCTTTATGATGCCCCAGTGATTTGGGAATTTTTGGTTGACTTGGCCGGCTGGTGGTTCTTTTTTTGTTTTTTTTTTGTTTACTTCTTTTCTTCTCTTTTTGAATAGTTTCAGTCTTTCCTGTCCCTCCTAGTACATTGCACTCGACGCCACGCATACCATGCTTGTGCCACTGACCGAAATCCATTTGCCACGGCCACATAATCACTCCCAGGACTCAGCTCTCCCGGGCACGAAACATTATTTTTAATGTTTATTGTTCTTATAAATATTTTACATTTATTGTTATTTTTCACGATCTCTCTGCTTCCGTTCGGCTCGGCTCAAGCGTTTCCGGAAGTGTGTAAGCTTTTTTATACGTGCTGACCGTGGTATTTCAAGGGACCGATTTCTTAGCGCCTCCTATCGGTTGCATATTTCTGTTTGCAGTAGGTGCTCATACCGACCACCCCAACTACAAAAAAGCATCTGAGTGAGTGTTCAATGTTTATGGTACCTCCGGGCAGTTCGTTTGCAGCTTATCTCTCGTTCTCTCTGTCCGCACAGCAATATGCATACAACACGTCGGAACTGCCCGATCTCCCCCAACTGGTGGGTAATGGGTGGTCTTTTTTAACTGAATTATAAATTAGAGACAAAGAGATAGATAAAAAGAGTGATAACTAAGGGGACATGTAAAGTGTGGCACTGTGTTGGGGCGTGGGTTGCTATCGATGGGAATATTAGAAGTATTGGTAATGGGTTGAAAAATCGTACTAAATTTGTAATTAGAAGCTCTTCCTTTGAGCCTAGTCAACTGACGACCCCGGTAGTGAATAACTCCCCGTGTCGGATTTTCCCTTTACTTACTTTACTTTAATTTCCTGCTAACTATATAAATTAAAGGCTGTCCAATAGGTTACACCGATAGGCCATCCGACGGGGCAAACTTATTCGAGCAGTTAAGTTATAGCAAATCGGCTGCACCAATATCTAATTCTAATGACTTTTAGAAATTACTGCCCACAAACGCACAATAAAACCCTTTGCTTGAATTGGTTAGGTTTGAGTTGTATTTTGTTTCCCCACTATGATTACCGGTACACTCAATTCAGGCAAAATTGGATTCATTTTGTGAGAAAATTCTCCAGAACATTGATACATTTCGGGCGATATGGATGGAGGATGGTACGTTTTGGTGCAATGGGTATGATGTTTGATAAGCTTCTCATTTACCTTTTTAGCTCTTGACACTCATGCAAACTCAAATTGCAAACTCGTTTGATCTAATTGCAAGATAGTTTACGACTCTTTTGCATACACACGCAGCTGTCCCTTAGCAAACACAAAAAGTGTACGTGTGACCATTAGCCAAACCTTTGGCATCAGCACTAACACTGGATTAATTCGAGACGGGTGGTGAAACCTGGAGATACGTATGTTTCTACGTGCTTATATTTTGCAGGCTCGGCTTAATCAGATCCTGTGACTCTTGTTAAAAATTTCCAAGAAGGACAAGCAAATGTTCCAATGGGATCATGTTGGATACATGCAAACGCGCACTTTCTGAATGTGAACCGGATGTGTGAAGGGAAATGTACGCAACAAAGGATTGGTGAAAAATGGACCCATTTATATCACTTTGGTGAACGTGTGGTTAGAGATTTGTTCAGAAGAAAGACACTCTCCAATATTGTCCATGTTTGGATAAATGTGCTGGACTATTTTGAACGCCTTAGTGACCTGGTGAAACAGTTGGAGAAGCCCATCTTTACACTCAAATCAGGTGTTTGTGTTAGGCGACCCTGTTACGAGATACTGGATGATATTGGGAAAGATAAGTACGAAACCAAATTCCACATCGCGTCCCAACGTATCAACGATACCAGCATTTGGTTAGCCCGAGGGAATGCTTTCTCGATTCTCTAGTCCCTCAAGCATAAGTCGCCTCCAGCTGAACTGTCTCGAACGCAAGGGTCAGATGGTCCCATCGCTAGCACACACTTACCAGCAGTAGACGCTTCGGCAGCCCTCGGTCGTCTTCCTCGGTGATTTGTGTGCGATATAAGGATTTCTCAAACGCCGGTGGATTGTCGTTTACACCGCGAACGTTAATCAGAACGGTAGTGTAATTCTCCTTTAAATTTTTCGATGCTGTCTATCGTAGCTCATACTAGTAAGGGAAACACAATTAGAAGGAAAAGCAACATGGAGACGCTTTATAGATCGTTCTACGAGGAATGTCGAAGAAAAGGGTCAGATTATATATGAGAGCATGCATAATCTGACATATTCGCACCACATGCGGCACATTGGATTTCTCTTTGGGCTTACCTTTTTGATCTTCTCATAATCTTACGCCTTGGCTACGTACAGGGCGCCTGTTGTGTTGTGTATGGCAAACACATTGCCTACGTTATCGCTCGAGATCTTGTATCGTACACCGGACGCTGTAATGAAAAGGGCAAGAGAAGGAAAGGGATGATTATCCGTCCGGATGTGTCTCTTTAAATGAGCTTTAATGTTTCCCAGACACGCACGAGGGGAAGCTGTTTCAAATTGTGTATGATAATTAGCTCCTCCCATCCCAATCATATAGCACAGGGTTAGTGCCGGCATTCTTCAATCGTTCCACCGATACTGCGGGTGATGTGTGCCCTCCCAAGGAGCCTTTATAAAGCTTTACAAAAGAGCGTAGCACGTGTTGAAATGATTCATAGGAATACAAATTAAAACTCTGCTTATTCGTGTACGTGTAGAATCTGCGCCGCCTGTTTAATTGCATTCATAGGCTGAATCCTCTCCTATAGTGTCCATCTTGTCGTTTGAATACATATAATGTTAATTTCAGTGTTTGTTGTCGGCCATCGCAACAAACAGTACACATAATATTTGAAATTCCGTACTAACCAGAACAGCTGGGTTTGCCGAACCACATGATTATGCTAATTTCCAAAAACCATACCACGTTACAATTGGTTAAAGCCATGTGCAAACCAAGCGGTAGTAGTATTCCTGCTATTTAGATCTTATTATAAACCACACTTTAAGCTATTGACACATTGTAACACACTTTGGAAAGCCAAATCACACCATTGCAGCACATTTATTATAACACACTTAGCAAATCCGACTATACCAAAGCAACACTCTCGAAAGAGTTCAGATCACACCTTTCATACAAAAAACAATTGAGACAAGTTTATAGAAAACAATCGAATCGCACAACATAAGCAAAACAAGCTTTAATGCAGCAAAGTAAGTGAACCGAGAACGCAGAGCAACTTAAAATCGCAGCGTGGGTAAAGATCGAGGAAAACATTCGTTTTTCCGCAAAACATTAAAACAGCAGCATAGGCACACAGTCACAAACACCATACATAAATTAAGTTTATAAATTATGCCAATAATAATAACATTTGATTACCAAAAAAAAAACAACAACACACAATCCATAATCAAATGTACGAAATCCATAAAATCTTTCTTCAGATTCAGACTCGTTAAAATCAAAATTTAAATAATTACTTTTGAAAGTCAAACATCAAGATTCAATAAAAAAGAGCTGTAGAAAATTAACATATTCAGTTTGTATTTTCTAATTAAAACGAGATTTGAAATTACACTCATTCTAAAGCTAGCGTCAAAATGGCCCTCAACAACGTTCTCTTTACAGCCCTCAACTAGACGATCAAATGCCGGGTTTAATCAGTCCGTTTTGAACAGTTCGTTCCACCTCGGCTCATGTCAGTAAAAACTGACCTCCCGCAAAACGGTACTCGACAGCCTCGCGTATGATAGATCACATTAAACTGTGAAGCTGCGTCATAACGCTTTTGGTGCTGGTGCGTTTTGTGTGCGTTGCAGAAAGAATACAAACCAAACACTTCATCACTCCGAACCATGTACATGTTATTAATTTCAGCCATTATTATTTTAAAAAAAACGTTACAAAAAACATAAGTTAAAATTTGGATTGTTCTTGCAGTTAACAAAATCCATGTTTTCCGAAACGTGTTTTTGTGAGTGCATATGCTCTTTGTAGTGTGTTTCCATCATCTGTGTTGCTGCATACATTTTGGATTCGATCTTGTGCTGCCATGCCAGAGTAATGGTCATCTCGTGCTCGCTACCACCGTGCGGCTGAGTTGCATCATTCCAAACTGCACGAAGCCGGACGGAGCATCAGGTTCTTTGTTCATGCAAAATATGAGACATCCCTGTTGAGCTTGCGGTTCACCATGAAGTGCCGCCGGCGTAGGCGTTCGAGCGGTATGGTGGGATTTATTATGTTTATTAACATAAATTTTCGTAAATTGTTGCCCTAATGCCTCGCCACTGATGGGGAGAAGTATGGCTCGAAAGGGAAATGTTTGTACATGACGCGGTACGCGGTACAACTCACACAAACTTGCAATGTAATGTTTAGTACTTTCGTTTGGTGCAGGTCCGGTTTTCCTGGTAGCCAACAAAGATAGGATGAGTTGAAAAATGGTAGCGCTGGGTAGATGAAGACGCCTCCTGTACTCAGATGAGTATAAGCCAAACCATGGGAGATGGTTTTGAGGATTAGATTCATAGCTCTGAAGTGATATAACAATTGTAAAAGTTGTACATAGTGAGCGTTTTGAGTTGATTAGAACCAGTCGTGTAAAATAAGATTACTCCGTGGAAGGCAAAATGTAGGCGGAACTGACGGAACGCACTCTAAAGCACTGTGGTGTACATTGTGGGGACAAATTTCTCTTCCCATACTCTACAAACTCGATGGTAAACTCGCATGGGACGCTGGCTGCCATCACCTCCGTTGAGTTGTCGAATTAGAATTAATTTATATTCTATTTAGCGTCACGATGCCACGTGAAAGCGTAACTTTGATTGAATTATCATCGTTCTGTAACACTTTATTTGCGTTGTCAAATAGCTGCCCTTTTGTAAGAGCAGGTGTAGCGGAGGTTCATGCTGCGTACAATGCACGCAATTTTCGATTGTAAGAGATTGTAAAATTGTTGAAGTGGAGTGGTGGTAAAGAAATGTCAGAGCTTCCGCATGCAACAATGTTTAATTAATCATACTCAACCCTAGAGGCAGACATATCCAAATCAATAAATGAAATGAAGTAAAATGATGTTCAATAAAAGTAATCTGTGTTGTCACCTTGCAAGGGAGACTCGCATAAAATGCAATGTTTAAAACAATAATTTCATTGTTTAGCAGACCAGATCAAGAATTGATGAAGCTTGACTTGACAAGGTTAGAGGACGCAGAGTTTAAAGTAAAATCATGAGCAATTGAGATAAAATGTGATGTACAGTAACGCCTTTTGTTGCAGTTGTTTAAAGGATTGTTTGAAATTTCTCCTTTATTCTTTTTTATGCTGTGTAGTTGCGAACAATCATTCAAAATTATTGTCATACAATTCGGTAAAACTTTTGACGTTACCGCAAGGCATTTTGGAAATTTAGCTTAATTTATAAAAAGCGAACCACTGCTTCATTCCGCAACAAATAGGAGCGACTTTTTTTTTTTAATTATATTTATTCTGTCTTTTTTGGTGAAGTATATATTCAATTCAGGTATTTGTTCTGTATTTATCACTCTTCCTTTCCACTAACCTTTTCTTGGAATTCGTAGAAAAGGCTTTGGCAATTGTTGTTTTTAATTTGTCTGCCACTTTCACCTGTTCCCTGGAGACATTTTGAGTGATAGCAACAGTGTTTCTTTACTGTGCAGAAATTCTTAGGCCGGTAGCATCTCTAACTGAGAAATGGGGTCGCCATTCACTCAACCAGATGCCTTGTACCCGGCCTTGGTCGTCGGAAGGATCGGAAAACTTTTTTCAACATAATTGAACCGTAACAATTTATATGCTTGACCGTGCCTCATTCGGGCTTAGCTTCACAAAATTGGTAAGTGTTTCCGGGATTCGTAAAAGAATCTTTATATCTTTTTTACAGTCCCTATACAATTCGTTTCACTTCAAGCGAAGCCTTTTGCCATCCGTATGCTTTACCGTCCGAGCGAATTAATGACATTGTGATCGTTATAAACTGATTCTGGACGTTTCATTGGTTAATTGTTGTCTATACGGTATCTTAAGTATATACCGCTTGCAGATAAAATAACTATTCACCATAAAGAATCAAAATGTATTGTAACTAGTGATACTGTGGATGGTAGCAGAAAATCCATGACATTACGCAAAGGAACATGTTCGTGTCAACCTGCTGCATGCCAACGGAATGAATTTGTGGATACCAAACAGCTTAGTGATTAAATCCTGCTCCAAGTATAATGCTTGACAGCTCGATCAAAATGACAAAATAAACTTTGAGGCTAGAACTACGAGTTCGTCTCGGCAGAGAGGTGCATCAACAACTGGTATCATTGTAAGTGTCAGCTCCGCTCATCCAGTGATATAGATTTTCAGTGACACGAAAATCCACTTCACCAATTTGTGGTCATGCTCAATTGTAACAAAAAACGTGTATATAGTTAAATTGCGAGGAGAAGAGAAACGTTAATGTATTTGCACAACCTAATTTAACAAAAGTTTTGTAAAATCAACAGTGTTTCTTAAGTTTTGCCGTGAACAGTGTTTTTATTTTAAAAAATGTGTAAAAAAATACAAACAATTGACACGCACACAAAACATCCCGTTGTTGTGGATGAAATTATGCACAAAAATACATGCTCACTGTCATGTCAAGCGTCCTTTTGTGCGCTGCGTTGGTACGATGGAACAGAACCAGATTTTTTTTGGTCACAACGTTCGGCGAAGTTATTCAGTCAGTTTGACATGATAAATGACGGTTGCGGTTCAGATCCTTTCCTGCGGCGAGGCTGAAACTTGACTGAAACTTGGTTCGGCTTTTCTTCGCTCATTGTTATTTTTTAAGCCCCTCGTGCATTGTTTGTGCATGTTTTGTTCGTAAGGCCGTGGCATTTGTAATTCTTGGAGAAGCTTATGTAGGTGCACTTTTAAGAAGGTTACCAAGGTGTGGGTTTTCCCGTTACATGCAAACAAACATACACAAAAAATCGATTGCAAGCAGGGTAAAAACATGCTAATCTAGGGAAATGCATGTCTTCTTTTTCAATTATCCGATTCAGAACAGTTTGTAATAAATTGACAGATAAATTACGATGCTTGGTTCAGAACTGGAGTTTTATTGGTATAATGGTATTATATTGTTCATTTTGAAATCTCTTGCTGAGAAGGAGATGGTTTTTTTGCACGAGTAAGTGTGTTTGCGTTTGAATCGTTCTGTAATATGATTTCGCTATTTTCAATGCGCGGTCTCTCTTGTAAACCACGAAGAAACTACAAAAGCTCTTACGCTCAAGATGATTAGAGAAGATTGTGCAGTTTTGTTATTGCCGATGGTCTGCTGTTTGCAACAGCACATTACAGTAGCGCTTCACTTAGAGTACTTGGTGTTGGTTCGCATTAGGCAGCGGCACCGATGTCAGCTTTTCCATTTATCTTCGATGTGGTTTATGAAAGGTAATATTGGCTCATCTACTTGATGCATGGAAATCGATTCCAATCACACTGGCTCTAGCACACGCAAAACACATATTCCCACATACTGCTTGGTTCTTGTTCCCCTTTTCTGCCATTTTCCTTCGAAGCACCCCCAGCAAGGACAACGATTTGGACATCTCTCAATACTAGAGAAGATTCCTGAGTACATCCCTATCCACACATGGAATTGTAATCAGGCAAATGGTTGAGACGGAAAATTTTCCCTTTCCCTTTTTTTTAATGCCATTGTGTGCCATTAAAATGTAAGTTGGTCTGTAGGTAATGTCGACGGTCTGGGATGTGCCAGCGTTGAGCAGAATGCATGTGAAATCCGATAAGTCACTTGATGAAATCACTTTGTAGTATGGTCTTTGACTGTCACGATCGCCATGTAATATGTTTGATGACTGTTACGGTCGCCATGTGGTATGTTTTGAGATAGTCACGGTATGTTCGATTTTGGGTCGATCGCAATGTAGTAACTTTGAACTCGCGTTGGTCAGGGTGGCCTTCGTCATCGTTTGCCGAATTAAGTAGAACTGAGGTGGATACTATTTCGAAGCGGACGTTCGACACTTAATCGTCTAGGCGATCATAGAAACCTTTAAGGCCGCGGGGCCATCATTTTCTCAAGCACTCATGAGTGCTTTTGAGAAAACCTCGTTCTCAGCGTTTGTCGAATCGCAACAAAATCGGTTTTGAGAATCTTTGAGAATCTTTGAGAAAGTTGACGATGCAGCGATCGGTTAACTGAAATATGGAGAATTGTGCTATTTGTTTATCGGAAATCACTTTGGAAAATGTATTCAATGTTTATAATTGAAAACTTTAAAAAAATATGCGATTAAAAACTGTTTTGCCCTATTTAAAGCTCTAAATAAAGCTTGAGTGTCTATATCAGTTTCTCAGAGTGAGCAAAACTGACGACGGCCACGGGCTTGTGTCTGAGAACAAGTTTTGAGTGCTTGAGAAACTTAAATGAGTGCTTGAGAACGTTTTCTCAGCTTGAGAAAGCCCCGTGGCCCCGCGGCCTAAGAGGTTTCCCTTACTGGAAACGTTGGAGTTTAGAGGCCTTACCTTGGGCAGGGGGACATAAAGAGTTTAAATGAGAAGTCGATAGATGTAGGATGGGCATAGTCCTATCCTGACAGTACGAACGAATCTGACTTGCCATGATCGGAGTTGGTTTTATTTATACTCAAAAGAAGTTAAGGGTTTCTCACATTTGGTTCCGGGTTGTATGTTGGAAAGTTATTGTTTTCACTCAGCTAGTTACGTTTGTCTTTTGTTGACAAGAACGAAGGTTCTTGTCACTAAGTTCCTGTTTTGGGTTTAATACTTATACTGTTCCTGCTTTGTGTTATAATGCATAAACTGTTCCTGCTTATGTTGTACGTTTTCGGTTGGTTCTGTTAAGTGTGTCACAATTGTTTTTATATGAACGGTGTGACCTGAGCTCTTCCGGGTGTGTATGGTATGATCTGATTTACTGAATGTGTTATAATGAATGTGTTACAATGGTGTGGCTTGGCTTTCGTGTTACGTGTGTTACAATGTGTCTATGGCTGATAGTGTGTATTACAATATGTTCTGTACAGCAGATATGCTACAACTTCACTTCAGCTGTTACGTTCAAGTGGAATGTGATGTTTTGTTCTTTTCTGTTTTCTGTATCTTTGTATAAAAGACTTAGGAAAGGCGAGTTTACCCATTGTTAGCTCCCGAACTAGTCGCGTAACGGAATAGAAATTGTTTTCTCATAGGAGTCAAAAAATGTTTATTCGCCGAGTTTCGCTTTGGGTGGAAACTTTATTCTGTCGCGGTTTTTGTACACCTTTAAAAAGTTTTTGACTATTCTCGCTCGCTGTCGTGATGCTACTGTTTAAATCGCGATGGCGAGGAACCCGATTCCTAATCCTAAGGTCATTCGCCTTCCCTGTACCCGAACCCGTTACAGTGCCCTCTGTAGGTGAGATTGTGGAATCTCTCGCGATCGCAAGTGCTGAATATTTGACTGTCAGCCGCGGTGACAGTTCTACTCTGTTTGTTTATGATCGTCGCAACAACCATATTTTCTTTTACTTAATTTTTGTCCATTCAATCAACATTCAAGTTGAGCCCAAATCTCTCCTTATCGGCTAGCGAATGCTGAATCACTGCAAACTTGTCTAGTTCCTTTTTCCAGGTTCTTACTTCACTTCTGGTACATCTGGTACATAAAATAACTTTTAATTTACTTCGCATGCTAAAAATATGGAATTCTCTGATATTAGTATTTTATGCACTTCACATTGTTTTTGATTTGAATAAAATTGAAGTGTAGTCATGTATAATGCAATTTATTCCTTCTTTTATCAATTTTTTAATTATTCCTCATAATGAAGCGCGAAACGCTGGGAGTTATGATTTAATTGGATATACTAGCCAATTCAGGTTTCTGAGAAAGAGATGTTGTTTAATAATTTCCACCATGAATTACTACATTCATAGATGTACCATTCCGAATTACTTACCTCCACAAAAATTGAAAATTCGACCGCAGTTGAAACCGTCACCAAGTGCATATTACACTTTTGTTAACAATGCAAACTGTATCATTCTCACATGAATTGTGGTGGTCTGTTGCAAGAGAAACATCCGAATTAGTCGGGAGGCACCATTTGTTTGAACACATCAAAAACATTAGACCGAATTTATGACTTTATATGGAATGATCTGTACATCGTGTTAATTACGTGCCGTTATATTGCTTCCACAAGCACAACTATATGCAGTACACAAGTCGAACGACAAACAGGGCCAGATGTTGCAGCCAGTGTCTCGAGAGCTGGGAAATCCTTTAGCACTGCAGCTTGACGCCCTTGGAATTGCAATCAGTGTCGGAACTCGCAAGGCTCTACTCCATGGGCCAACGAAAACCGGCACAAAGCAACTCTTGTCATTAACTGTGTGCCATTGTCCCATCGATGGGTAACCTTTGAAAGAAGTCGTTAGGAATGTAGAATTGCATTGCGCGAAAAATGCCGAATTGTAGTGAAGATATGATTTTTCATTGTTAAAAAATTTCACAGATTTTTTTATTGCGTTTACACTGGTGAAACATTTTAGTTCTGCCTTCTGTGTTCTGGATGCAGCGAGTATGTGTGATTGTTCGTACAATTTGAGTGTTTTTTCCGCTAATTTCTTGGCAGAGAGTGTTGGCAGCATGCTCTCCCTGGGGTAGAAGATGTTCATGTGCATAGCTGGCGTTGTGCTGGTGTTGGATGGTGGGATTTGACAGTTTTCGCAACATTTTTGTACCAACAGGAACAATGGCTGCAATCGGGAATGTGGAAGTAAAATTGCTATCGAGAGGATCTATGCAACAAGTGCAGGTTGAACAAGGGCAAATTGTGTTGTCACAATTTGGAAAAAAAATTTACATGTAGAGATGGTTGAAGAAGAATAAGAGGGTTTATAAAAGCACACTTGAATGTGAATTTTAAACAAATCCGTTTGAAACAAATGGTTTAATTTTTAATTCAATATTTGTTTGCTTCATTGAGCAGCTGTTTTGTACACATTGTCTAATTAAACCTCAACAATCAAAATTACGTGTATATTCCTTTTTAAACCCCTGTTGTGTTATTCTCCTAGGCATTACCTGAAAAGTAACATTCCTTAGCAAATTTCCAAGTCTTTCCTCGTTACGAACGTGTTAGCATTAGTGCAAATCGTGACAGTGTTGGTGTCCTTTATTTTAATTGTCATACCTCGCTTCTGGATTCAAATCTACATTTGCTGTGCATAGACGTACCATCCTCACTGCCACAGTGAAACGTTTACTACGAGGAGAGGGTCAATATAAAACGATACCACAATTAAGCTCATTTTAGGGGTACTTAAAGCAATGAGACAATACGAAAGCAAAACCATCCTGTGTGGAACACATTTTCATGCTGAAAATTTTCAAAGATGGTTAAACAGCAGGGAGTTGCTGTCCTGCCTCTCTTAAACTTTTTCAGTAGCAAAACTTTGCCTTGCATAAACTGTTTAATGGGTGGTATGTACTTTTTAATAAACGATTTTATGCATTCAAAGTATATGATGATTATCCAGTACCCCGTGACGTGAAATTAGGGTTGTTGTTTGGAAGCATGTGCTGTGCTATTTTAATAATGTTTAAACATGCTTCCCAAGCGGGTTGGCCATTCTTAAATTGTGGACTGTTAACATGAATGTAGGTTCAACAGATATAGGATAACTACCACTGGGAAATTCAAAAATAATTGTGGGTTATGTTTGCATGATAAAGCCTTTTGGAAACAAGTGATTTTTTACTACTCATCGAAACAAAAGAATGTCTTTCTTTTTGCACCACCTATAATAACAGTCGTTGGGGTTCTTTTACATAATTAAATAAATTAAAACGATGAATAGTTTCTTTCCTTCCGAAAACCGCTATTTGGGTGCATGGTATTCTATAATATTGAATAAGTGACGATATCCTTATCACCTCGCTCTGGCTATTGCTGTAGCTGAGAATTTCGGAATGTGTCGGTTGCAATGCTGCTAAAGAAGCTCTTTCATAGGCTGACGACAGGGACCTATTGACCGACCAATGGAGATAGCAAAACCTCATCAACTAACCATGTAAATGAAATACGCTTAATTCATCATCTCCCTCATCCTGCTGCGTAGACGATTTCTCCAGTGTGACATAAAAGATAAGAAAAACAATAAGCTACATGGGTATTATTTGTGTTACAGATGGCTTCGGGAAAGATGGTTGGTTTGGGGTATATTTCTGTGTAAATTAATTATTATAAAGCTGTACTGCGCCTAGGAAACGAACAAAGAAAAGCAAGCAAGCCTAGACCAGGAAAGCTCTTAAGCTTTGTCCATCTTGCTGACTAGTTGTAAGCTGTATTTGATCATCATAGAGCTTCCCGGTTTGAGGATTGGTCACAGTAATGAATCGGTATATCGTCAAACAGGATTGTGGCTCTTCCCAAGCATGAGGCAGCTTAGCAATACTTGGAAGGATATCAAATAAGTCCAATACCGGAATGTAGCAGCACCGAATTAGAAACATTGATATAGGTATCCTGTAAAGCACACACTGGCAGATTTTCCTATGCAATAGACCAATAAATTTTCCTCTGACAAAGGTTGATTTCCAATTGATTTTACCCTACCTGCATCTCTGCAACCAGTCAGTCCATCAAATTGAATCAGGGATCTTCCATAACTGTCAAGGGCAAATCCTTAAGGCCCCTGGATTGTAGCAAAGTAAACTTGAAATAACAAAAACCTAGTTAAAAAATCAACGATATAAACAAAGACAAGTTATGATCCCACGGCTAGGTAGGGAAGACGCTGTAAAGTTTTTGCCCATTTGGAGCCATTCTGCTATAGGTTGAAGATCTCTTGAAGAGGAAAAGCGAAAAGTTTTCCCTTTTTCGTTGCTCGTTATTATGGATAGGAAAACACTTGCGAATATTTGCGTAATCTCTTCGGAGTGCGCAAATCCCCCGAGAAGTAGGCGATGTTGTTTTGGACCAAGGTAAAAACATGTAAAAATTACTTTTATATTTCTCTGGAAAGCAGCGAAATAAGTGTAAAGATCGTTGCTCTACTTTTAGACCCATTCAGTAGTTGGGTTGGTTTTGATATTCCGTTTTTGACTCTCTTTAGTCACCTGCATCCTTAGCCTTCGCTATGTTCGCACCTGACCATTGTGGCATAGAGGGGACAGGCTAATAAAATACCCGAGGGTGGACAGGTCAGATGATAAAGGTGGGTTATTTATAAGTCATTTGATTACTACTCAACACCCGCTAGGTTTGAAAAATAATAAAAAATTATGATCGAACATAAGCAAGTCGCTTGATGGACCAGAAACACTACCACCCTATATTTCAACCATAGGATTTCCTTGAAAAAGTACCTAAATACCTTTCTCGTACAGTTTCTAATACCGCTGCAATCCAGATGAATGAAGTTGAAAAATAAAGGAGTGAATAATAAAAAAAGAAAAAAAATACACAACAATCCCTCCCTTCCGGTGTATTGAGAAATAAAATGGATAATCATTAGAAAACACGAAACTTTATTGAATTATTTTAAGTGTCTTTTTTCCGACATAATTGGTAAAGAGTGCCCAACTGTTAAAAGTTATCATTACTTTCTACGCATTCGGCAGCGTTGCAAATGCTGAAGTTTCCTAAAATATATAAACGCAACTATGGAGAATATGTATTGATTGATTCGCATCTTCATGCTTTCACGATTGGAGTGGGATGCCGCTAAGCAGGAAAGATTTTTAATAAAACAACATAGCAGAAATCAAAATTCCAATCACTATAAAATTATTATCTCGTTAGACCCATTGTCACCAGCACCAGTCGGGCCGACAGGTAGTGCGACATATTGTTTGGTAAATATGCTGGCTCATGAATTTCTGGCATTGTTTGTTTTCAAACTGTATTTATTTAACTGTATAACTGTATATATTTAATATAATAATATATTCAATTTCTTTTTTGCTTACAGCAAAGCCTTAGTGCAGAATATCACGCTAATGCTAAATGACTTTTTAGAGGATTCTATTATTTAAACCCTTCAATTTTCTAAAGGAGAATTTGAAATTGTGTCTTGGCTAAATATTAAATAATTTATTTAAATTTAATTTAAAGACTTACTTAGCTTTACAACATTCTAGCTCAATGCTGGCTACAGTCAATAAAATAAATAAAAAATGTACGAGTGTTCAATAAATAAAAAAAAAATAGTTCACACTGAAGCAAACATAATTACCAACGATTTCAATTTATTACTTACGAGCACACATACATTTTCTCAAAACTATTCCACTTACCATTAATAAATGCATTATGAATTAATTGATTGTCATTTAAATTGAGCCCCTGAAAAGTACACCATGCTTCCACTAAGCAATTATAGAGTTACACACCGCATCATCATCGCCCAATTCAGATTTAGTCAGTTTGTCACTGCGATCGACACCATAAATGTTATTTACAATGTCAACGCACCATTTTATTAGTGTGTGCCGTAGTTTTTTTCACGGCTTTTTATGCACGGATGAGCAATGTTGCTAATGCACTTAGAAGGGTAACTGTAAATTTGTTATGCTCTCGTATACTCATAGCCAGAATAAGCGAACAAATGTGAACTGAATCAATCAAGTAAATTTGTGTGATGGCAAAGCATAAAAAGGTATAGCCATTACAAATGATTGATTGGTTATGGGGAGGACCCGAATGTCAAATATAATAGCCATGCGATTGAACATACACACATACACATCAACCGAGTTGATTGGATGGTAGATTCTTTTAATCTGAGCCAAGCACTGCTGCCTGAATGGGTAGATAAATTGCAATCACGTTCGATGCGTTGGGTATGCAATTAAAATTTTGATCGCATGCAGTACATCACTCCAGAACAACAAGGATATTCAACGCCACTCTGGTTGAGAGGACTTATATTTTCAATCGTTGTAATTTGAGTTAGCGTGGAAATGAAATATTTCCGTAAGTGTCTATTTCCAGGATCAAACAGTTGAGTTCCTTATTTGATAGAATTAATTGCTTGTTTTTCAGTCGTGACGTGCCTCTAGCATTGTTTAGAGAGTAATCATAAATTTATAGAACTTTCATTCACCGACACACTATAAACAACATTTCATTATCAATTAATTATATATATATAAAAAAAACACTCTCTGCTAAAATTATAAAAAAAATATTCCCGTACATTGCTTTATTCCATCTATATATCTTCCTCAACTGTACGTTAAAGAGAGCTCAAAAAGGAAGGATAGAGGAAAAAATTTAGCATATGAAGGATAAAATCAAATCATACGAGAAAAAAAAACTACCAAAACTTTCATTTGCTCAAAATGAGGCTTGGCAAAGTACCATAACTGACATTGAGCGCATTCCTAGGCGAACCGTTGCCTTTGCGCGTCCCTTGATCCACTGGCTTGCATCGGTTAAAGCTTTTTCTATAGACGTTGCATGCAGACTGAAATGTCTTGCCTCAAAACCGAATGATATACCATGATGAATTATTCATACTTTGATTGCGATCCCGATATTAGCGTATATGTGTACGAAAGTATGTGTGTATGTGTTATCTACTGGAATGAAATGCTTGTAACAGCAAGCATCCTAGATCGATATATTCTGCAGTAAAAGTTCTGGTCTGGTATTGAAAAGTTTTGCGATAACAGAAAGAATGATATCAAATGCATGCAGCAACGTTCTACGAGCACACTCTGTCCGATGTTAAGTTTGCATATTTTAACCATGAAGATTTCTTCGGCATGGGCGGTAATTATTTTTTATAGCTTATACACAAAACATGAACCCACTTCGATTTATCCTATTTTAAATACTCATACGATATAAGACGTACGATCGCTTTTTAGGCAAGCTACCCAGGTTTTGATATTTGATTTTCGTTTACATTTCGACTTGCGAGAAGAGCAACGGTGCTTGAACTATTTAAGCCATGTTTGCTCGAGAAAAGGGTGGTCTTTTTTCGTTTCGGTAAATGTTTGCATATGTTTGATATAGTGCACGGTAGGAATCGGCGATGGATGTGCAAAAATGACCCGTTTGTTGGTGGTACTGCCGTTACTGCGTTCTCTCGAAGTTGTTTGACGGTCAGAATTGAGTGCATTGTAAACAAAGGGCTATGATATGAACGGGCATGGTTAAATCATGAAGTAGAGGTGGAACGATAGCTTCAACTTGGATAGAAATGAAGTTAATAAGATGTTTTTTGCACCACGATCATGGTTGAGTAGAAGTGGAAGTGAAGTACCATTTTCCTTCTAGTTTATGTTTGCTTCCAATAATATACCGTGTTTATTATTTTTATTGATTGCTGCATATTTAGCATCAGAAGAGCTTCAATCTTCAAGTCTGCGTTAAAAAAACGACGATTTCGACGACTGTAGAAAAAATGGGATGATTGAATAAAAAGAAAGGACACGATGACCTGGGATTAATTGGGTGATTTATGTGCGTCAGGCAGTTTTTATGATTTCGCAAAGAAGCGCAGACTGCTTGCTTCCCAGAACCGAAAAGAAAGGGAAACCATTAAACTGCTGTAATATTGTTTTCTCATACAATACACGCGCCAAGGAAACGCTGATAAAAATGTATGGTGATTGTAGCCTTTGAGCCTTAAAATTTAATTTATGAGCATTGTATGCAATCAAAAGTGTTTTGAATTGAAATTTCATTTAAAAAAAGGATTTCTAGGTACGGAAATGTTGATTTACGTAGCTTTTTAACGATGTTTGAAACAAAATGGAGCAGTCTCATTGGTTTTGATACTTTAAACAGCCACAATCAATTTGAATATTCTATTGTTCCTTAAACGTAACATCAAAAACATTCGCCCCGATCGTTATTTAATACACCGGATAAACGAGGTATGCCAATTTGTATTACAAGTATTTTAGTTTATCCTTTGATCAGTGCCGTATCCAGCTTGGACATCAGGATGCAGAGTTTTGCAGGTAGATAAGGTCATTTTATCGAACCCATTTATTGTTAAGTACTGAAGTATTAAATTGAGAAACGAAGATGTTCGTTTTTGTGTTCAATTAGGGTGGAAATTGTTAGTGCTTCTTATTGGTCTGGATTTGTATTAGCATTGAAAAGAATTTATTTGATAATTTCCAAAGTTCCAGGGACTATTGGGTTCTAAACTTTCCAGGTGTACAAAAACGCAATCAGCGCCAAAAACATTGTTTTAATGAGCAATTGATAATACCAAGCGGTCGGAAAATCGTTAATATAACATGATTGACGGATTGCACGATGAGTTCCGGCATCGTATCAGGTCACCTCAACCTCTTTGCCAGACCATCCATTCGACTGCCAATCATTAAGGTTACGAGCAGCATCGCCACTAGAAATGGCCAACCTTTAGAACCCTGAGATTCCTTTGCTAAGATCACCAATACAAAAAAATACACACACATGCTCGTTGAACGATTTCAATCGAAAATTAACTTCCGATGGCAATTCGTGTTGCTTTTCTGATCATGCCCTCCATGGGGCATTGTGGTAGGTTCGGCGCGCACTTTGCTTACCAGAACCGTGTGTAGTACGTTTGGAAGTTAGTTACGGTCGCCATGTAATGTGATGAGCGGACATACGGTACATACTGTACATCGAACAACGTCGCGGTAGGTCAGTTTTTACTGACATGAGCCGAGGTGGAATAATACATCGATCGAACGGACTTTTCAGCACTTGATCGTCCAGGCGATCATAGAAACCTTTAGGAGGTTTCCCTTACTGGAAACGTTGGAGTTTAGAAGCCTTACCTTGGGTAGGGGGACATAACTAAACTCTTGAAATAAGTTGGAAGGCGAAGTATTAGGAAGCGTAACGTCCTATCTTGGCAGTCCGAAAGAATCTGATTTGCCACGGTCGGAATTGGTTTTATTTATACTCAATAAGTTTCGTACATTTGGTTTTGGAATGTGTTTTTGTCCTAATTAAAGGTTATTGATATGAGGTGCAATTTACACATTGTATTGGAGTGAGGTGTCTGTCAATTTGTGCCTATGCTGCGTTTTTAGTGTTTTTACGAAGGTTCTGGAAAGTATAAACTGTTCTAGCTAAAGAACGGGTGCGTTCGTCGATCTTTGCCTACACTGCGCTTTTAGCAATAAGTTGCTATGCGTTCTCTGTTTGTCCACTTTGCTGCAGAAACGCTTGAATTGCTTATGTTGCGCGTTCCGATTGTTTTCGATAAATGTGTCTCGATGGTTTGTTCTATGGACGGTATGGTCTGGGTATGTTGCTATGGTGTGGAGTGATTTGCTGATGTAATATAATGAATGTGTTGCAATAGTGTGATTTGGCTTTCCGAAGTGTGTTACAATGAGTCTATAGTTGATAGTGTGGTTTACAATTAGTTTTGTTTAGCAGATATGCCGGATGTCATCCGGTTTTTGGTTAGTAACGATTGTATAACTGCTTAGGTGGCTCTATAGGTTGGTTGAACTGTCCATGGCTTCCCACGTAAGATGCCTTGCCTCTGCGATCGCTGGGTCCTCTGGCTCTGACGGTCCGTCAAAATCCTTGTTGTCCACGTCGCTGATCCAACCGTCGCTCGCTTGCTCCAAAGTTTTCTCAGCGTCCGAGTGTTGGATGTACATAGGATGGTATTGGATGGCCGGTGACTTCTGATGGCCTAATGATCGTTAATCGATCTTTATATACACTTATTTTCACTGCACTTTTAGTTCTTATCATCCACTTGTTCAGTCTTGCTTATTTTTCACTTGTAATGTATATGCTTAAAGGGTTTATTTTTTTCTTCGGGCACTGTCAATTTTCCTGCACAGCACTTTGCGCATAACTTGTTTTTTACAGTATTGTACTTTAACTTTTTCACTCGATTTTTCCGCACCGCACTTGCTTTTTACACAGTACTGCACTTTAGTTTTTTTTTCACTCCACTATTAATGTTCTTGTAGCTTTTGTTCTTTGCTACGCTGTCACGGTCGCCATGTGGTAGGTTCGGCGCGCACTTTGCTTACCAGAACCGTGTGCGGTAAGCCGATGCGCGGAATGTGGAGGAAGAGTGCAGAACGAGGCGGGGTATCGAGGCGAGAACGTACCGTAGTTGGTTTAATTGCGAATGAATTATATCATTCGTTCACTTCGTTAGGAAGAGATGGTCAAGTTACACTTATGCAACGGACGGGTGGAACTACGGGACTTTACTTGAGCGATGGATCGGATTCCAGGCGGCGTTAAAACGCTGCGGGAGTATTAACCGATTAAGGTGCAAACTTGCACTTCTTCCGTAGAAGGGGTATTGCTGATCGGTCAACCGACTGAACAGCTGATAACCAAACCCGGTTACCAATTGGGCAGAGCCTTCGGCGGCTTCTGCTTAATGGGGAGAAACACTAAACACGAGTGATCTACGTGTCTGAAACTAGTGAACTGTCTCACTGTTTCGAATAAGCTTTATTTATAACGCATTCTTAAACAGTGATGACACAATGTCTTTTTACACTTATTTTATGTTTACGACTAATATTGACCTACTTTCATTATGTGGTTGCTAACCTTCCTGTTTTGAGGTTTGTTCATCAAAATATAAAGTCAATGTCCGGGTGTTTGTTTGTCCCTTGGTGTTATTGTTGCGCAATCGTTTTTCAGCCGTTCTGAGTTGCGAGGCGCGTTTCATGTTACCGTCGCGTTATGTTTTTATAAGTTGTCGGTTCGCGCTTCCTGTCCTACGGTTTGTGTGTGCTAAGCATTTATTGCATGGTAGGTTTTCTGTCTCACCTGATTTGATTGCTGGTTAATTTGAATGTGTTTTTAGTTGGATGGTTTTGATTAGCAACGATTATGTTGAGGTGGCTTTTTGAGTTGGTTCAACTCTTAATGTTATGTCATCCGGTTTTTGGTTAGTAACGATTGTATAACTGCTTAGGTGGCTCTATAGGTTGGTTGAACTGTTAGCAGTAAATCTGCTACAGCATGCTGCAATTCAAAAAGAAACGAGGCGAAAGTGACATGAAATCAATTGCCCCAGCCTAAACGTTCGTTCCTGTCCGATTGAAATCTGTTTCTGGTAACTAATAATTGAGTACGTAAATTATGACCACAAAAACTTTGAAAGACGGGGGTAATTTCTTGTTTCCTGTGCGCAAAATTCCACTTCCGTACGTGTAGTAGATCTATTATTAACGATCTACTACACGTACGGAAGCACAGAAGTGGAATTGCGCCCTTTACATGCTCTAATGCCGAGCAGAGGTAAAAAATGGAAAATAATTGTGTACGTGTCTTCGGTGCCGAGGAGTTGCGTTGCGTTTGCAGGAAAATTTAAACAGGAAACATGGCTCGTTGGTTTTAGCATTTTACTTGCACTGTTGCTTTCAGTAACAAGTTTATTGTTTATTTATCAGAAATCTTTGTTTATGATATGAGGTAATAATTATTTTAGGCAGTGCACTTCTTTTATTATCCACGGGTGGGGGGCGTTTTGAAGTTTAAACATATTTAAAAAGGAGGAATAAAACAGACAACAAGCAACATAATGCCCCTTAAAGCAAGGTATTTTCCATTTTTTCCCTATTTATCTGTACTGCATTTGATTTAGTGCAATACGTTTGGTAGTGTTTTTCGCTTTTGATAAAATTAAACGTTTAAGAGCTCCTGACGAAAAAAAAACCCTCATCTAAATTTTACGCAAGGTTTTTGATCGTATTTCACCTTGCTAGTTTTTCGAATGATTTCCCTCTAACTTTACAATAGCTCATGAATTTTTAATTGCTTCACGAATCATTTGAATATTCATGTTTTACACATTTCTAGTTGCAACCCATGTATCATCGACAGTTAATTAAGAAAGCAAAACCCTGAAACAAACGAACCCATTTGGTGGTCACCCATTGTGGTGTGATAACGATAAAACCCGGGAAAAAAACGCTTCCAGAGCTTTGTATCAAAGATATATTCATTTCGGTTGCAACACGTTGGTTCCAAATATTGTGTCCAGGATAGTAACTATTTCGAGGATGAAACTACCCCAGCTTGTTAGGATGAAAATCGCTGTTAGTTGTAATTTAAAAGAAACCCTCCCTTCGACGCTTTGTTAGGATGAAAATCGCTGTTAGTTGTAATTTAAACGAAACCCTCCCTTCGACGCTTTACGTCGTAACAAATTTATGCTAGGACTGTGGATGCTGCGCAGGAAAAAGTAGACACGGAAGAGCGCGTGTTTGCACATCATTGCTCTGTTAATTGATTATATCGTCATCAGAAAGGATTAGCAGCGCAAATCTAATTTAATTTATGGAAAGGTGAAGCCATATTTCACAAACCAACTGAGTGCTACATTTACCACCGATGCTGGGCGTTGGACTGTGCAGTTGTCCAGCAGAATGAAGTGAAACATCCATTTTCTGTGCTTCGTTCTAGCTGCTTAACTTGACGGTGGTGCATTCGGAACGGTACAACGTTCGCCCTGCTGATCAGCCAAGAAGTTGTCCGAAACAACTGTTGGTTATTCGTGCGAAATTACTGGTTAATGAAGGAGAAAGAATTTGCTCGGTGCAATATCGGGCTTGTTATGGGTGATAGTGAAGGAATGTCTAACCGAAAATCGTGGGATTAAGGCTCAATTAGACGCTAATTCAGCCGGTCTCGTTGTACAGTCGTCAACTCGTACGATTTATCAACATGCCCGTCATGGGCTCATGCCTCAAATAGACCGTGCTGCCATACGTAGGACTTACTATCCATGGGGGTGATACAAGCCATGAAAGCCAACCCCACAAGTGGTACAGGCAGGCCTTGACCGATAACAGTTGTTGAGCCAAAAGAAAAAGAAGAGGCGCTAGTTTATCATTGCATAAGCGTTTCACGTAGCTTTGGCATGTAATCCTGCGCTGTTATGTTTGGGCTTCTCGTTCTCGAGTATAATGCATTTCACATAAACATAAACACATACAGCACCAGCCAATACGTCAATCAGCAAGCGACGTTAAAAAAACTTACCAAATGAAATGAAAATTTCAAAGCAAGCGTCAAACAGTTTTCCTAGAGGTTTTAAGTTTTACCACAAAAAATCCCTTCAAAACTACTCGATCATAACTAGGCTTAGCCTGCTTTTTCAGCACAGTCAAGTAGTTTTTAATTGTTTTGTCAAATGTTAGATCCTCCTCGACCGTTATTAGCTATTTTTTCTTATGCTTCACCCAAAGACTTTCCGATTCATTTGTTTGAAAGTCTTGATCGAACATAAAACAAACAAAAAAATAGATGCATTTGAATTTGGCTTTTGACGGGATCTGAGCAAGTGCGCGTGGGAAAAGAAAACATCAAATAAAGTAATCTTTTCTTGTCGTTCGGTGATAACTGATTTTTTCATTCGTTTTGGCCACCTGTTATGTGTCCACATTTTTGTTTGCTCAAGTTCACTTTTTCCCAAAAACTTGGGGAAGTGGGTTCTGTTCAAGAGGCCTATAGGGCTAAGGAATAGCCCTGATAAATGAGGTCGCATATAATCGAAAACGTCACATAACTTAAACCAAAACCACCTCCCCCCTACGTGTATATTGTTCCACGGCGTAATTTTACATCCACGGTGCCTGGAGCCACAATGGTCGCATTGAACAGCGTGTAAAAATGTTTGCTACAGAAGCTTCGCGTTGGCCGCGGGAAGATTCTTTTTTAATGGCTTTGAGATCGTCACTCTTAACTGGCGCTGACAAAATTCGATTTATAATCCCTAAAGTGGTGAGGGTATTATGTTGGAAATTGAGCGAAGAGAGTTTTGCCTGTGTCTCTTTTTTATGGTCTCAAGCACGTTTAGGTTCTTGCAGTCTCATCACCATTTTTTAAGAAAGACAATTTTTCCAAATAAAAACAAATTACGATATGGAATTCCTGGAATGCTTCCTTGAAAAATGGTGCGAAATTTGTTGATTTTCATCGTAACAGCAGAAGTGCGACGTTTTGGTTGCTTTTCCTTGTTGCCAAAACAGATTGTCTCAAAATTTTCACATGAAGTAGTTAGTATTTGAAATTCTTTTCCATGAAAATTGAAAGGTTCAGGAACGACGGAAGTTATACAAAGGAAGCATTAGTATGGAAATGGATCCTCACGAGAATAATATTAAAACAGGTGCGCCGGTATATAATTGGAAACTTTGCCACGCACTTTTCATCATTCTCTGAAACATCATTTCATGCACTTGTGTGAGAATTATTTCAATTCTCAATAATGTTTTGCAAAAAAAAAAATGAAGCTGTTTTATCGGAAAAAAACCCAAAACTTTCTTCACAAAAATAGTTACGCCATCGATAAACTGTAGCGTTCATAAATGTGGTATCCATTGTGGTTTGAAATGGAGAAATTGACTCGTTCATTAATCATTAATCGTCATCGATGAACAAGTTTTGGTATACTTCTTGTTTTTCCCTTTCTAGAGTAAGCAGAAGGCTGATAATCGAGCCTCAACTAAACGCTAAATCCTTTCAAACAAACAATCTCGTATTTCATGGGCAGCTTATCTTGTTCGACGATTAACTCACACTGGAACCAGCCTTCATCTTATTCTTCTTCTTATTTGGAACAACAACCTTTATCGGTCTGTTAGTCATACGTATGGGGGCATTGTCCATCTAGGTCTTCAACTCATGACGGAAAAATTGTTAAGTCTTTCGAGTTGACAACTGTACTACGAGACCGGTCAACAAGATGAGACTTTATCAATAAATTCACACAAATGTGATTTCTCTGAAATAAGGTACGTACGTACAAATGGGAGCGGTCCCGTGGTACAGTCGTCAACTCGAACGACTCAATAACACGACCGTTATGGATTCAAGCGCGGAATGGACCGTCCCTCCGTAGTAAGGACTGAATATCCGGCCACGTGATATTGAATAAAATCTATAAAGCCTCTACAGGCCGGCATGCCCGCTTAGGACGTTTACGCCAAATAGAAGAACAAGACGTACAAATGGATACAAACATATCAGCAAGCGTAAACTTTTCAAAGACAGTTTAAAAAGTAACCATTTATGACTTCTTAAGTAGCGGCTTCAGGTTGTGTATCTTTTAGAATACTTGTTGTAGATTATCCACCTTCAAATCCAGCAAAATCTGTGTTTCTACTCTAATTCTAATTATTTCTACTAGCGGGAAACAGGAGAAATTATTTCTATATTTTACACATGAGAAGATTACAGCTGCTCATTTTTAACATGTTTTGAAACAACTACTCCGTGACACATTGAGGCGTTTACGAGCTGTGCAACTATTTGTACTGAGTGATTAAACATCAAGACTTGTGGCCCTGAGCTGAAAATTTCATCAGTTTTCATGAGTTGAGTGAGTGATCGAAAAATAGTAGACAGTAGGCAGAAAAATAATAAACAGTTTGGTTGAAGTTTCTTCGAAATGATCTTCTTTCTTTCAATCTTCATCTTAAAACAATTGTTCTATTTCTTAAAGATTTACCATTTATTTATTTTTAAGCAAATTACAGAAGCTATGCTGGTAGTGTTCCTAGTAGTTTAATGCTGGTATTTATTTTTAGGAGTGTGTAGTTATTCAATGCTATTTCAATTATAGAACCTAACGAAGGAGTCAGACTCGAAAAATAAAGAATCTTCTTAAGAAAAACGATACTAACAACATTTAGTACAATGTAAAAATGCTTTATTAGTCATCTACGAATATGCTTCAAGCTCTCAAAAAAAATGATTAACATCTTTTACATAAACTTGACGAGTAGGTATGTGATCTCTTAACAATGTACTGGATATTTTTCAAACTCAATATTTACAGCAACTACAAGGCTGATAAGAACAAGGACTCAAGCTATGCACAATTAAAAAAAAAGTTTAGAAACCTTTGTTCAACTAAGTTGTTATGTTTATTTTGCAGCTGATATGACCTTAAACAATCATAACCTTAGAAAGCTGTTGAACATCCACGTTGGTGAACATATATTTTTTTCCTGGGCATTAAGTGTGTCACATAAAATATAAGATCTTCGAAAAGCCTGCTAAGAGCAACATGAATATATTTTGTTTTCAATCAAACAATAATAGCTAAATGTGAGAAATAACATTTTATTCATACACGTAGAAGCATTTGCTAACAAATCATTCTACAATTTTTGTTAAAGGATAACGAAGTTGCGGTTAACATGTATGAAGTAAAGAAGAACATGTGAATAACAAAATGAGGCTAAGAAGATTTATAACATCGCGTAAAACACTTTTCTTGATGTAAAATTGTGATTTTCCTTGTAAACTTTTATTACGAAAAAACTAAAAACAACTTGATATCACCATTTCATGAGTGTCAGCGCATTTTCTCACAGTCGGATCCCACTCAAATGACATGTTGCTTGAGCAGTACAGTACTTCTCGGAGAGACATTAAAGATTTTATGGTTTATGGCTCGTCTAAAGACGGTAAACGATTCTCCGCGCTTGCCTCATCCTGTTTCTACTCTGGCTATTGGGTGCAGATTTACTAATTCGTGTATTATCATGGCTTTTGTTTTCTGAGAGGTAAGAACCTGCCAGCAAAACAAATATCATTGAATCCGACCGTAGCGGAAACGTACAACGCTCTCTCGTAATCCTAGGTATGGCAACACATTTCATGTACCCGGTCCTACAACGCCTTGGTTAATAACTATAGCACCCATCTAGTAAGTCATAAAAATGATTGGATGTCGGGATGCACACCATCGCTACAAACGATCTCAATGATACCAGCTCAAGTCTCAATGGATAAAACTACTACTTATGTTTACAAGAGTAAAATTTACAACCAAAAATGAGCAACTATTAACAGCAACATCATAAGGAAAATGAGCCCTTCGCGGTTACAGTAAAATCTCCGACAATAACCGCAACTCAAAGGTGGTATATATCTGATGCTGCTACTGCTGTGTACCTACTGTTCCCACCTAATGTCTCCGATCTTCTGCCGCTACCCTGCTGCGTTGCAGTGTATGCCCTATGTTGGTGATGGCTGTAAATGCAAATGTAAATAAAATAAATGATGCCATTTTAATCAGAATTAAGCGACGTGCAATTTGTGATGCTCGTTTTCCCTCACACGCAAAACATGGTGTGACATAGTTGCAGGGCATTTCTGACGAGTCGGTTCTGTTTCTCCTGATCCAGTTCGGTTCTGTCGCGGATCCTTTTTCTCTTCTTCCCGCTTGTAGACCCCGTGCGCAGTTTCACTGCCTGGTGGAGATATTTAATCAAATGATTATAATATTCTGTCATTATTATAATTACACAATTAATTAATGGCAACCGATTTTGCAACGGTTTGCGAAACGAGCTGTCTGCTCTGCCAGCATTTGCCCACAAGCGCTTGATGGATGACGATGGCAAGGATTAAGGTCAAATACAAGGCTGCCAGAGGTTGAAAGCAGTGCTAAAAACGTGAAATGTACGCCTTACAGGGTCGAAATGACGTACGCAACCAAATAATTAAACGCGCTTTTGCTGAGAAATTACACTCCCAAGAATCTTAGCAAGGAGAAGAAAATTACGAGAAGCGTTTACAGTGGTTTTAAAGACTCACTTCAATTTATGACATGCGTTTATCAATCAACTATGTTTATTCTAACGTCATTTTTTCATTTAAATTTAAGCAGTTATATTTGTAAGGCAGTGTTAGTTAGCGATTGAATTTGATCGATTTCTATTAAAATAGTTTACAAAATGTAAGTATTATGAAGTTCGCTGTGATTTGTAGCTTATTATGTAGCTGTAAGAACATTCTTTCACTTTAATTCGAGAGTTAGTCGAACAATATTAAATTGTTTTATCCATGCAGATAAAAATTGAAAAATAAAATGTTTGCTTCACTTCTGTTTCACCATTTAATTACGAAACACTTAATGCCATCCGCTATAATTGGATCTTTCGAAATGAAGTTGTATAAATATCAAATGTTTAAATAATCATCTTCTTCGTCCATTGTAATTGCTTTGAAATCAAAAACAAATTAAAATTGAAAATAAAATATTGATAATATTAAGCTGTGTATTAAATTGCTTCACTGTATAATCTTTTCTCATGATTCAATTCGTACGCACAAACAATTCTAGCTCGAATGCCATGCCTGAATCAAAGAGACGCCAATTGTGTCCATAAAGAAACGATCACGCCATGCATTTCTCACGGCAACTTCCCTCTCAAGTTTCACTTAAAACTGTACTGCCAATTCCTTATTTCCTTTCCTCACCAGGTCTGTGTGTATTCTATTTCCATTCTTTTCTTTATGCTGCTGTTACACTCAGTTCTGTTTTTCAAAAGAAATTCAATGCACAGCGACGGTAAATCGTTATCCAAATATTTAATTTAAAACATCGTTCCCGTCGTCCTTGCCGTTTGGTAGACCGTGTTCTTTTTGGCGACGACTGATGATTTATAATTTCGATTTAGCCATTCTCGGCCGATTCATTGGAGCTAGTTGTTTGAGCTGCTGTGAAGAAGAAAGGCAGAAGCCTAATTTGGAGAAAACGGAATAGAAACCTGTCGGGCGTGCCAGTCAACGACATGGAAACAGCTGCTTTCATTTCAACCCAGTTTAGAAGCTAAATGAGGTGAGAACGGAATTATCCGCGGTGGGATGGGTTGGGCCGATTATTGAAAGATTCGATTTTTAACCGCCGACGTAACTTCGTAACAAAACGTAACGTTGGAGGAGACCCCCCTTCCAAAATTACGTAACGCATGATCGAACACCCCCTCCCTTAGTTTGGTTTTGCATCAACAAATACAAAAAAATATGGGTTTATATTTTTTTATTTGATTGCTTTTATAAAGTATGCAGAGTTGTTTTACAACAAGTATACAAAAACAGATATTTGAACACCTTTTTGAAGGGAGGGTTAAAAATTTGCTGCGCTTTATTTGCCTGTTTCTTCGCTACTACCGCTTAATCGTTCCCTGTCTTGTAACGTTACGAATTCCCTTTCTCGATCATCCGGGTGGTCCGGATGATCGAGGCAGCCGAATTATCCAACTAATCCTGATTAACAGCACCGCACGACTGTTGTTTACCAACAATAATATACAGGTCGATGCGTTTAGCGTAGAATGACATGTAACTGTTTGAATTTTGTTGACGGTAAGATTGAAAACTACAGTCTTTACCTGAGACACACGGCTCTTAAACCTGTATTACACGGTGGATTTTTTCATGGCAATTTTATGTCAAACCTCTGAAAACCTCTAAAGAAATAAAAGTGCAAAACTTACCCAGGTGGGCGATCATTTGTCAGTGACCAGTGATAGGATTGTATTACGTTACGTAACATAATGTGAACCCCCCATCTCCCCTATGTAACAAACCGTAACGCTACAGGGAACCCCCTCCCCCCCTTTGAGCGTTACGTAATTTATGGACGCCCCCTTATGTCAGTTTCTGCTTTTCTTAGTCTAATTGTATACTTGCAAACGCTGCATTTAAATGATGCTTTGAAGATCGATGACACTTGAACGAATTATTTAGCAGCTGATGCATGCTGTTTTTTTTCAAAGGTACTGCATTCAAACGAATAAGAGTTTATTTTGAATCACTAGCAGCGAAACGTGCGGAGCTACCCGCGCTACCAGTATAAGGTAAATATTGCCACAAGACGCTTGACATACTGAATAGCGTTTAATTTCCTACCAACATACGCCAACTGCAAACACATAATCTTAAAAGCACATAAAATGCTTTTTTGAAAGCAACAGCATCTTTGCAAAGCAGTTGTAAGCACTATCATCAAAATGTTGTTTTTGGAGGGTGTTTTTTTTTCGTTAATCTTCGTTTTCCCAGCTCAAGATTCTTATTAATTTTACGTACAAAATAATAGTTAATGAAGTAATTATCATTTTAAATCAGTTTTCTCATTTGGTGAACGGTGCTTTTCTTCTCTCGCAAAAGACACTGGAACGAACTATACCAACGAAGGATAATGGACGCGTTCATTAAGAATCAGTGGAGCAATCGGGGCCAAACGAGCGATGGTGGAAATGCTCCAATGGTGTGTCACTGGCGTTTTCATTAGTAGGTACGTTTGTATGAGTGTGTGCTTGTCTTTCTATCCATTTCTTGATTTTTTTTTCAGAAAAGGCGGCATTTTTGCTGCTGCCACCGAGAAAGTGGATGTGTTTGCGTTAGTTTTCCTGATTAGCATATCAACGAACCATTCACAAAGGACGAATCGTCTCTAATCCCAGGTGGTAGGTTAATGAAAAGAGCACGTGAAAGTTGAAAAGAAGGAAAGCATGTCACTGAGAATGTTGCTTTCCGCGATATGATGAGAATAGGTAGAGTCAATCCGTGCTTGTTAGTGATAAAAACAAGCGTTGAAGTCAGCATTTAACCTTTATGGACGGGTTTCCATTGTGTGTAATTAATTTATGTAAAATGCTTTGATTATCTTGTTTGAGTGGTTTTGAACGAAATCCACGATGCTTCGTTCCTCGCAACAATACATCCAAATGAACGCATCTGTCAATAACAATATCTGTTGCTTGTGAAATTTCAATAGTATAAACTCGTTTTGGTATGCTTTAAACGACAACCATGCTTTAAACGACAACGGCTGTGTTAAAAACTTTTCTCACGTGAAGTGTGCATTTCCTTGAGATCTTCTAAACAGCTTTTTGCATTTGGAGAAACTTTCATGTAGCTTCTATGTTGGTATGTTGGTAGGACGCAACAATATAAACATTTGTTTGAGCTCAGTATCAGATCAAAGGCAAATATGTCAAAAGCCTTTTGCGCATAGTAAGTTTTTGAGAATAAAGAGTCCTTAATGGTATAAGAAAACCGGATGAAGTCTGAATTGGTTACGGTCCAATGCCTTGAAGGACAATTATTATACCATTTGATATTGTGACAAAATGTTGCTTATGAATGTATGATGCATTGACCCTTGGTTGACTGGTTTGACTTACATGTTTTTATTTTTATTAATTTTTTTTTTTTTTGTAGAAGAAAACGTATTATCCACGTTGGTAGACATTTTAACAGCATACACATCATAATATGTGGTTTCTCAAAAGGCAGCTAACTCAACAGCTCATATTAGGCAGGGAAAGATTCGCGATGACATGTCGATAAATATTTGCTCGTAATTTCCTACCGCTGGTTACGACATCATCATCCTTCGGTTGCTTTCGGTTCCAAGAATTCATAATTGTTAAGAGGGCTACATGTATGTAGTTTTATGTTTTCTTACCTCTGCTACTGCAATTTGTTTGATTTTAATAAATTCCGTGTATACCACTGCCATCCGTTCGTCTCTTTGTTTCTGCAAACTCAGCCCTCTTCTGTGCAAATGGTAGAGATGATATGATAATGATACTGGTAGTAAAAGTAACGCCGTTTGGGAACGGAATCAAAACCAGGGTATTTAGTTTAGGGAGTTCATACAGCTTTCATAGTTTTAAGTTTTCCCTAACCCAAAAACAGGAACCGATCAGAAGCATGAAAGGGTGACGCTGAAGTGCGCTGCAAAGTCATTCATCGTCTGCTTCCGGTGGTGATTTGAATGTCTTAACCCGTTTCATTTGCTTCAACGGAATACTGGCTGACTCGAAAGTATGCCGTACCGTAATATACTCAACCGTGAGATTTTACACAGGAAGATAAAGTATACTTTAGTAAATATAATTTTCCTCGATTCCGACATGCCATCGTCTGGAGCGATACTGGTTGGCATGAGTGCGCGTGTTTGGTGCTTGGCAAATTAGAATTCCCGAATCGAGCGGAGGTCATGCTTGACCATGAAAGCCACAACCATGTTCGTGTGCTTGAAGCGGTAGTTGTGGCGAGACAGCCAGTTGCTTGCTTCGGGACCGAGTGCCGGTGCGCTACGAGGACAGTTCTTGCACAACCGACACTGGTTGGAGGTAGGATTCTGGAACGAACTGCTGGAACGAAACTTACAAGTGGTACAAGAACTAGTAAGACGACTGCAATGGCATCACAATCGCATAAATGTTGATGATGAAATTTTGTAGTGTAAGCAAACGTGACGCGTAAACGAGGAGATGTACATGAGGAATGGTTACTGCTAGGGTTGGTGAGATGCTAAGCAACATTACCCATTTTGATTATGACCCATAGTTCTTCGTACAACACCACATCGATACGTTTCGGTGATGTTTCGAGAAATGGCGTTTTCAGTTCCGGCGTAATGAAGATCGAAATGAAATTTAACACTTTGAACGCCGGCCTGACGTCACAGTTTTTGAGTGAGCACGTAGCGCATGGCAAGAGAGCGATGAGAGCGACAGTTTCTCGTGCGATTGTTATCACTCTTTTGTTTCATTGCGATAAGCGGCGTAGCACATGTCGTTCTCGTTCTCTTTTTCCTACCTCATTCGTTCTCAAGATAATCACTGAGCGTCAAATGCAAAGCTGAACGGTAAGCAAACCCGTCATGCGAATTCATATGACACGGCGCTTAAAGTGTTAAGGTAACCAATTGTGAGGAAGGTATGTGCGTGTACAGCGGATTGGAATTTGTTTTGTACGTTTCCCAGGAATTTACGTTGTAATTACTGTAAAGGTTTACGTTACGTACGTTTTTCAGATTTGCTTTGAAGCTTAGTCCCAACCAATAAAAAAAAATTATAACTCGACATTACTCTCGGCAATGATTTGTTTGATTTCTTAACAGTAGATGGTTTCGCAGCTAACGAGCAAGCAAGAACGAGGATATTTGCGGCAGCACTCGATTTGTGTATGCATGTACAGATACAAACACGCTCCGAGGTGGTGTACTTACAGATTCCTTAAACCAGCTGCAAATACAATTCAAAGTACACCGGTGCTGACGGTCTCACTGTTCAAATAAAATATGACGGTGGCAGTAGGGATAAGGGAATGTAGCAAACTAATTATGTAATAAAGTTGCAGGAAAGCTTTCATCAGTGCAGAATACGACTCGAGCGAGAGATATGATTATAACTAGTTTAATTAAAATATACGTCCGTTTTCTGCATGCGAGAAAATGTTTGCTTTACGTACCGTGAGCTTCATTTCATCGGCAGCAAGCACCAACGGAATAAAAATGCTTGGATAAATCTGAACCATGCCACTATTGACCTGGTACATAATTAATACACCCAGCTGTACTGTGCTTGTAATACCTTCCGAACCATGCTTTGTACGTCCTTTTGCCTTTTTCTTAAGAATTTTTACATTTACCCCAGTGCTTTGCATCAAGCACTGCGATATGCAGGGTGTTTAAGGATCATAGCTGCGTGTACACGCGAGTAGCATCTTCGAGTCTGCCTGTTGCGTTTGGCAGTGAAAACTTAAAGCATCTAGGAATGTGTCGTGTGTTGAAATTATTTCGATGACAGGTTTACCTTTGCAGCTGCTTTACACACATACACACGTGACCGCTTCTGAACGTACTGACTTGGGCCCTGTTTGAAGTTAATTGGATTGGTTAGCGTGTAGACATCGGTTTCTGTACTTTAACTCAAAGGCATGGGTTTTGCGAGCAAAACTGATCGTGCAGTCCGTGTGCGTGGATGTATGTATTTACGTTGGTATCGGAATTTAATTTTGCAGAAGTGATTCCGATTCAATACGGAAAAATGCTTGGTTAGTGAGGATGTGTAGCTGACTACCATTCGAGATGGGTGTAGAGATGATATATATAATTTTTTTTATTACGAATTTTGTTCTTAGCGAGCGATTCTTAAAGTTCATTCAATACCTCTTTTAAGGTGTAAAATCTTGAATGAAAGGCAATATCGTTTTTGTTTCTGATATATTTTTTCCTACCGATGTGCAATCATGCTGACGATTGTTAACATGAGTATTTCTTTAATTTTAATTTTAACTCAAGAAAATCAGAATTGCGATACTATAAATTGTTTAGTATAAAAATATTACTAGGAGTATATGTGTCGAATAATTATGGGCAAGGGTATATTACTAGTGTTTCTTGCGTTTCGATAGAAACATTTCATCAACGTATGATCTGCCAACTACTTCCACATATATCAGCACATTTATGATCCTGACAACCTGAAGTGAAAGTATTTCACTTTTATACAAATTATATGGAAAAAGTCTCCCGCATAACGAGAGAGGCTCTGGCACGTATCAAACTCGTAGTTTATTGCATTTTATTAGAGGAATCTTTTCTACTAGAGCACAAAACTTTTCAAATCCAAACCAAATCGTCTATTAGAGCGCAAAAATCATCATTTAGTGTGGTTGAAATTAACTACATAAATAGAAACCGTAAAATAGTATATTTACCACCACACTGATCTGACGGAAAGCTGTTTGACAAAAACTGGTCTCCGTTTGAAACTGGTTTCCGTCCAATCCAAATGTATGATACAATTATTCGTTCAATTGGAAATGTCAAACAAGAGCAAAATCGATATGTCATACGCAAAACATAATACCAAATCTGTGTTTTTGACACTGTAGTTTATGAATGTAATCATTGCCGGATTTTTTAATCCTCTCAATGCCCACTGCACCATCGATTTTCTCTTGTAGTGCTACAAAGAAAAAAATGTACGCTAGCTCCGACACAAATAAAATGGTTCTTCACAAATCAAAAATTCGTCTTTCACAAATTCTACCCATCAAAAGAGGACCTAATCTAATATGTCCAAGCATTAATTGATAACTTTGTAACGTTTGGTTCGTACCCGACGGGTAGATCCACGGTGATGTAGTACATCACTCACTGGGTATATTATTTAGAACAAGGCGGAGTTTCGGATAATTGGTGGAAGCCATCGGGGCTCCAGGTAAAGGATGATCACAATTAACTCAACTACACATTTCACTTGCTTTGTAAGAGTTAAGATTTGACCGACAAAGACTTAAATGAACTGCACAACTTTACAACTGCACGTACTGTGCGTAACTGTGTTTCTTACTGCGTCCGACTGTCTGTGCTTTGTCTTATCTTGTATCTTTATTTATACGATGCATTTCTATCGAATTAGATTTTGTGTATTACTTTCACTTTCTGTTTTATGTCAGCTATGCTGAAGGTCAAGTTTTGGGTTTACATATGGTTGCAATTATTCTGTAAGGTCAATTCTGGGTTCTTGTGCTTACGCGGTGTTTTGTTTCCTACGCTAACGGTTAACGGTTCTGTTTGTACACACGAGGGTACGGTGTCTCTTATTTTATTATATATGACTTGATGGTTGCTATTATGCAATGTTATGGTTTTACGCTGGTAGTGCGTTCTTACGGGTTTTGTGCTGAATAATGTTTTTCTCGCCTTTGAAAGCTAGTGTGTGGCTTGCATGTTTTTTAAGCGTTTTGGGATAAGAGTTTTTCTGCTGATTAACATTTCCTGATTTAAGGGTTGTTATTGAGTGTTGTGTGTTGACAATTTCTGTTATTTGAGTGTAATGAGAATTATGTGAACTAAGTATAGCACATGCATGCTACAGCTTGTTTGGGTGATTAAAAAACAGACTGGAATGTTCACCCGTCACACTCATGAAATTAGTACTTGATTTTGTTTACAACCAGTGAGTAGCTTGAGCCATCTCCAAGTTACGGACAAAGAGCAATGCTCTGCGCAACTACCACGAATCCCGAAGAAACGGAGAAAAGCTTGGCGTCCATTTTCAGTTGTTCCTTTGCTTTTTTTTTTCAAATCACCAGCGTTATATTGGTTAAGCCAGCCAAGCTTAACCGAAAGTCGGTGACTCATTAAATCGCTGGCACTGGAATGGCAGCGAAGAGGATTGAAAAGCTACACTGATTGAAAAATTAGTATGATTGCTCTCGCATGCACATCATGGTCTTGAGTGACTTTCGTAAAGAGATTAACTTATTGAATTAATGCCACCATTATTGAAACCTGCCACCAAGCATCCCATCCGAGCTGGTAAAAATGGCACCATTTCTTTAATATCGCGTCACCAGCTTGATTCCATTTATCGCTTTACGCTTGTTTCGAGTTTGCGATAGGAGGGCAGGCAGGAACGCTGCGGTTACACACAGAAGATAATCCGGACCGGTATTGGAAGAATTTGTATTGCTAGCAGGGTGGCATTCTGCGTGCGAGTTTTGTGTGGTTCCACTCCAATCGAATCGTATTTCCTTGATATCCGTTCACCAAGGATTGAATACGAAAAAAAGCTTATAGCTTATTATACATCCTACTTTCAGGCGAAGTTGCACGGAAACTTAAATGAAATCTAAATAAACTGAATCAACCGCAAACGAGAAAAAGCACACATCCACAAAAAACTCTTTTTCAAGTAGCATTTGTTGATATTTTTCCACATGAAACGTTCATTGACTATTCAATTTCGTTGTTTTTCTTTTTAGCCTACTCTATGTTTATGAATTTTCCTTTTCATCATTTCTGAAATAAACCTTCTCGTTCGTTTGCCTTTGTGGTCGATAGAAAACAATCACTGTTTAAACATGTGGTCTACTTTTGCTATTGCTTCGCTTATTCAAAATAAGTTCATGCGCAGTAAAAACAAAAATGTAAAGCTAATGATACCAGCTGCTATGCTAGCAAAACCTGTTCTTCAAAATAGCAACAACAAAAAAATACTCAGCAAACATTCCACCCAACTCATTCGCAGCACGATTGCGTACGAGATATCTCAGCGTATACCGTGCCACTTGTAGGAGTAAAAGTGTTTCTTCAGTGATACATATTTACCTTTCTTGTCTTGTTGCAAGGAATATGTACCAGATTTATTGGCAACAGTTGAACCAATCGAGAAAATTGCCTTAGCAAGTGCAACTATTACACCAAGTGACATCCAAACACCTGGACATTGACTTAATACTTTGATGAACAAACCTCAACCCAGGAAGGTTAGAAAAGACATCATGAAAATAGGCCAATCTTAGCCGTAAACATCAAATAAATGTAGAAAGACATTGTGTCATCACTTTTCCTGAATTAATCATAAATAAAGATTATTATAAACAGTGAGATAGTTCACTAGTTTCAGACACGTAGATCACTCGTGCTCTAGTGTATCTCCTTTTTTCAAGCTTCCGCCGAAGGTTCTGCCCGTAATGTGCATGTAAGATACTGACCTAACCTACGGTACATTCTCGCCCTCTGTATTCCATCTCGTTCTGTAATCTTCCTCTGCATTCCGCGCACTGACCTACCACACACGGTTCTAGTAAGCAAAATGTGCGCCAAACCTAACGCACATACTTTTCAGTGAACGGTGTTCTTTATGTGGCATTTGCTTTCAGAAGTCAATGGACAAGCTTTGCTCTTCCGGCATAATGTGTACACAATGAGTGCATATTTCACTTTAAAATCTTCAATCATCAACGTAACGACTTTGATTTCGTAGAAGGTATAAGATTTTTAATTTGTGTGTTTACTGTTCAATAAGAAAATATCTTCAAGTGTTGATGGTTGATTTTAATGAGATAGAAAATGTTTTATTTGACAAGGCTTGCAAAAAGATTGCTTGTATGATGAGTTCTGTATATGTGGCGTGGGTGTACCATAAACTTTGAGGGGTGATGACGGGTATTTTCAAGGTTGATCAATGCATTTTGTCCAAATGTGTAACAGTGTCAGAGGGATAGAAAAAAGCAGCTTTACATATAATCCTGCTATATCGTTTTGAATGGACAGGTGGTTTGACGACAGTCACATTACAATTATAAACTTTGTTTCAGATTAAATCGATGGAGTACTTTTTTTTCTTCTTTTGGTTTATCTTTCATAAAAAGTACACCACCACAAACAGCACAAAAATAAACACAATGAACAACTTTCAGTTCGAAATGGCTTCGTTTTTCGTTCGAGTGCGTTTCTATCTCCAAAGAAACACCACTCACCGAAGAGCTTTCAAACTTGAGCATTGAGAATGCGCCCAGGCACTGAAAAGTCAAGTGCACTTTGCTGGGGGACAAACGTAAACATACTAAAAGTTGTGTTTTCATACTGGAAAGTAGCATGTGTGGAAAACAGTATGGTACCTTTGCACAAACAGACCTACATATATCGACACAAACAGACGAAAGCGTCATGTGTCATGTAAAGTCGAACGTACAAAAATGCATTACAGCTGGAGGCAACTCATGTAAACGAATTTGAGCGAAAGAAAGTGCACAAAAAGTGCTTTCACATACCGGAATCGTGCTTTCCCACGAGTATGGGAAAGCCAACGACATTACGAACGAATGCTGTGTTTACTGGGGCACTAGGTTGATCGCACGTACCTTGTTCATGGTTTCAAGCTTTGATGCCCTTATCAGAGGCTTTAGAAAATGATCTGACATTATTATGGCAAACATTTGGTAAAACAAAATCCTGTTGACTCTTTTCAAAATAAAGGCACACTGTTTTTGAAAATTAGTTGAATGTTTTAGAGTGCCTTAGTTTGGCTTGGGGAAAAATCTAGATAAGTTTATCGTCTTATCAATTTATAGCTATTAATTATATTTTGCATTTTTTTCTAGAAAATTGTTCATTGTATTTCACAAAACTATATCAGTACACCATCACCGTGCGTCTTTGCGGTCACGTTAAGAAAGTCGTGATTAATTTCCACATTCTCGTCGATGTCCATCTTATAGATGACCTTCTCAAAATAGATTGGGTAGTCGTTCTTGTCGGCAGTACCTGTGTTGATGAACTTAGTAACTGAAAGGAAAGCAAATTACACACGATGTACTTATGTCAGTATGTTGTTTCAAGCTATGCACTCAAACTTTGCGGTAAGAATATAAGCACGGTTGAATTAACACAGGAAATCGCTAAAATATTACATCATCTCTGGAAGCGCAAACGAAACGGAAGACGGAGGAATAATTTAATTTTGCTTCTAATGACGTACATCCAAACATTCCATCCGGCATCAAAACAGGTATCCAATACGCGAGATATGTTATTCACTCAACCAGGTTCCGGACCGGACGCTTTTGTGCATTTTTGACCACTAATGGAGAACCTGCAAAGCATGAGAAAGTGCAACAGAAAGAATTACGCAGAGCAAAAATAAAAAATAAAAACAAACTAAACATATTGTTCGCTTGTTACCGAAACCCTCATCGATAACCACACCCACTCAACCGGTTCATTTTGGTGTCGGTGGGAATGTATTCCTTTTGTTTGCACGATGCTAGATTTTCTGTTGGAGCGATTCGAAGAGGCAGCAAGCCACCAGGATTTGTGTTTGTCTGTATGTGTGTGCGTTGGCACAACTCCACAATCCAAACATCAAACCGCCAGCGCACGATTGTTCGCACGTTATAGCTGAGCTTGTGATTTGGTGCAATTGCAATCGCCGTACGAAATCGCCACGGTACCATTGGTATAGTGGGATGGATCTGATTTTCCAGCTACCCTCTACGTGGACACTTAGTGCTGAGAAGTTCAGTCAGCAGCACAATATGAAACAATTTAAAATCCATTTTTCACTATCATAGTTTCTGTCTTCGATTCGTACGTTTGTTCGTACGATGCCCATGCACGCTATACCATGCATCGTGACGTTAAAAAGATTCCCTCCAATGACGTTTGTTAACGAAAAACTACTAAAGTGCTCTTGTTTACAATAGTACTTTAGTAGTTTTTGTATACATAGTGATTTTATATATTTTGTGTTATGACTGTTTGATTGAAGTTTACATTGCAAATTTTCTAAACTTGCTTGAGTAATGTTTATAACTTAAAGCTATTTTGTAATAGATGCAGCATTAATGTCATGATTTTACTGATTTCCAGTAAAAAAAAATTCTGAATGTATTTCAGTGATGAAAATTTTACAGAAAATCGGCAAAGTAAGTGTTAAATTTTTCGTTTTACTGGATATCATTTGAATCAATTACTAAAAATGCTGCAATTCATTTTGTGAAATAGACCTGCAAGTTACAACATCAAAACAAACAAAAACATCGTTGTCGACTCTTGGGTCTTGACTTCATAAAATCTCGCCACTCATACTTGCAAGCTTGTTTCATCATCAGCGTTATGCTTGATGAGCTTAGTGCTCCTTCCCTTTTATCTGCCATTTCCTTTTATGCCCCTTCTCGTCATCCCTTCTTTCGGATACCTTTCTATATTCCCACTCGGCTAACTCGATATGGGCAAAATGACCCAATCCGTAAAGCTCAGAATGTGTTTAATTCATACTATTTTTTCAATTTTCACACTCCTTAATCCCTCTTACGTTCTTGTTTGGTAGTTCATCATGCTTAGCCTTGCCTTAGTGATTCAGCTCATCGTGAAGGCGGAAATTTGTACGAATAATTATATAAATAAAAAACAAACTATGAAATATGCATAACCATCAGCTGAAAGGACTACTTTCCTGAAAATTTATAAAAAACCTCAATTTGAATGTTAGAATGGCTTAACTATGATTTCAGTAAATAGGCTGTCATTTTTGTCAGCATTAAAATTTACTGAATTTTGCAGTAAAAATACTTAGTTACTGAATGGTTAACTGAAAACATTACTAAAATGTCAGCTCTGAAAATTTCAGTAAAAAATCGAATCAACTGTAATAAAAAAATAGTAATGTGTGGAGTAGTTTTTGGAAACAGCTTTCAACAATCATGAATAACTTAAATCCAAAATTGAAGAAAAAAATCATATAAATATGGAAAATCATACAGTGAAACTAAAACTAAAACGAAACTCAAAAGGCTTTTTCAAAATGGTCTGCTTTTGCTTTGGTTTTACGTATCTTAGCAACATCATTTGCGTTGAAGGACAATCGAATGATTAAGAAGTGTAAAATATTTACCGAAAAAGATGGAAACTTTATGAAATTTGTATGCTGGTAGGCATTTACTAAAAATAAACACACGTCGTAAATGATCAATGGACATATTTACAATGAATAAATGGTGTTTCGTCGCGAATAGTTTTCGGATAAAGTTTTCTTTTCTTTCTTGGATTTTTGGGGGTCAAGGGTCAGGATTTTTTTTATTTTTTTTTTAAATCATTATAAGGGACGAGAAAAATAAGTAAAGTGAAGTTATGGGAAATAGTGCACCCCTTGATATATCTAAATAAAGATTCAGACCCGTTTTCAAAGGAAATTGTCGAAAAATCTTCCCAATATATTCTTACAAAATTAAATATCAATATGTCAACATATCTAAATAAAGCTTAAGAACTCTTTTCCAAAGCGGCTGCTGAAAATCCAATCCTTAAATCCACATTTCTCAAAAGGATAAAAAAGACATTAGGGTTACAAATATGATAAAATAAACCTCATCATTAATAAAATATGAATATTATTCATCCGTTGGGTGAAGTCATGAGCGACTAAACCACATGCTCCAACATGAGTCATATAGACACATACAGACCGTCACCTCGTTAGTCATTACACCAAAAAGAAATGATTAGAAATAAGAAAAAGAAGATTTAAATAATTCTTACATAAAATGAATTTATATTAAATCTATGTTTTATCGTTTTTAATCATCTTAGCATATTTTTTTAAAAAATATTCCTAAATATTTTATAAAAAAATAAAATTATAAATCTATTGTAAAACCTTTAACGATTTTTGCATCTTCGGTAAAAAAACGGTATGAATTAAAAAAAAAGATATTTAGGAATGTTCATGGTAACATTATTGTAACATCATTATCACATAAAAGAAAAACATTAATCTGCCAAACATTACCATTTCTTTTTCCAAACTGAAACCCTCTTGAAATGTTTTCCTAAAATAAATGCTTTTTGAGATTCTATACCCGACAGGAGTTAGGGTTTCACGAAGATGCTATCAGAACGAGTGTGAAATGAAATAAATCGTTCAGTGTGTGTTATACTTTCTTCGATATCAATTTTCTTCCAGTTGATTGAACGGCACAATACCAAAATCGAGGGCACTGTGAACAATTTAAACAGTTGTACCAATGCGATCGAACGGAATAGATTGAAATTTATTATTTCGTCAAATATTCGTTTGAATGGCAGGCGCACGATAGTGGATCGAAGGTAGTGCTACATACCACAACTGATGGCTTTCAGCAGGCTAGGTGAAACTGATGATATTGATTAAATCGCTTTTTTCGTCAAAGGCATGCGAGGTGTTTGAATCGTCGTTTCGCTGATGCCTGCGCTGTAGAAGGGTAGCATTTGAATAAATAGCTCACTAAAGTGCAGTCTAAATAATGTATTGTCAATTATTATTGCCTTGCAAAAATCTCAACTTGAATCAAATAGATACTAAACAGAAAATAGTGGCGATTGCTTTTACAAACTACTAAGTATCATTCAACGACGTTATGAAAACTAGACCCTCGTTATTCGTGCAGCATATTGCATCAGGTACGTAACATTGAAGAACATTGTATTGCCAGCTGTTTGCATTGAACACAGGGTTATTGCATTTCCTTTCACTAAGTTCCTCCACCGTATCCAGCAGTGATTTTCTTTAGTATGTTGGCAGTTCGCGATCAGACCATTCGGTGGAAGCAGTACACTATCACTCTATGTACGGATAAAGTACCAGGCGCCTCCATGACACTATAAATCAATGACAATCCATTGACAACAGTATTTGTCGCCGTTGAATCGTTCATTTAACACAAAATGTGAGAAAAAGGAACAATCTACCATGTTCTGCTAATTTTCAATCAATCCTCTCATACCACCATCCATTTCCTTTATTTCCTTCGCACATTCGGAAGGATAGCTGAGCAAATGGTAATAAAAAGTGTGATATGGCAGTAAAAGAATCTCTAATGGCGGTGGTCGCTTCACGTAAACGGTGTGCAACTACGGTGTGCATCACGTCTCATGGCTACCCAAAACAAAGACATTTTAGTTACACGACACCAAATCATCTTTGACAATCTCGTTCATTGCTGCATGCTGCTGCTAATGAATGTCGGGCGGGACACTTTCTCACTTTATATGTACATTTTCATGCCGACATCCGCTATCACTCTCTTTCACTACAATTCTTTCTCTCTTTCTCTCTGCGTATCTCTCTCTTTTCTATCGCTCTCTCTCTCTCTCCTTCTCTATTTACCTTTTAGCCTCATTATAGAATATTGTTCCCTGGGTAGGCATCGTCCAGATAGGCGACCGATGCAGAAACAAAACACGCCGAGTGAGAGTCTAATGGATTTTGAGATGGAATAATATTTTGTTTTATGACCGTCAAAACGGGCCTCCATGACTGTATCTGTAAGTTGTAGTCAGGTCTAGAAGTAAGATATTGGAAACTTTTCAGAAGGACAGAAGGTTTAGTGATACCACGCTTGCATTAATGAAGCTACCACATATTTCTTTCTTTGTCCTTTAAAAGTGACTGGAAAGATCAGTTAGCGGGTAAGCTTTTATGTTTTATCTATAAATATATTTACATCCTTTTGGTGGAACGTTAAACATTCAGATAAATGGAGGACTAAATGTGTGGGTCTTATGAATGAATGCTTGGAGAATTAGAAGAATCTTTTTACCAATGTTGATAGTTTTTTAAAGCTAGCCGAAGTTTTGCATGTCCATTGTTAATTGGTTCTTTTAAAGGAACTGATGTCTTTCTAAATTAATTGAGCTCCACTATTTAATTTAATTAAGCTCCACTATCGTTCCTTCTTGGTAAATCGTTCCTATCTTGGTACTAACATTTATTACCATTAATTCATCTTATTTATAAACTAAGTCGTTGGCACCACGTTCAAGTCCCCCAATTGTTCACAAGTATTTCAGTTTGCAGAAGGTTCAGTCACCGTCCAAAAGCTGTCAGCTTAAAAACAACAATCCAATCGAGCACAACGTTCTCACTTACGATTGTTAGTATTAAGACATGATTCTTTATTTTTCAGATCTTTAAGCAACACACTGCCACAGGCATAGATACATTTCTATTTTTATTCGCGTAGTTACCCAAAACAAAAGCTGCAGTGTTGTGGTTGAAGACAACAAAGCGTCCAGAAAAGGACTAATGAAAGGAAAGTATAATATTCTTAAGCTCCCTTTCTCTACCGTGGCTCTCATTGTGCTACAGTTCCGGGCTTCCATATCGGCAACGAGATGGTTGTTCAACCAGCGATGACAATTTTAGGCAATAAACAAACACTAAGTGGAATTAATTGAATAAAAAGTTGCATCAATTAGTTGCAGTGGTGCAAACTTTCTGTTTTACGTCCTCGTTGAAACTTGGAAAGGAGTTATGTGTGCCATTTTCCTACAATTTACCAACGTTTATCTTTTGCTTGTGTTGCGCCTAAGCACAACGCCCAGCCTGCAGATAAATAATTAACCAAAAAGGCTTTTTTTTAAGTAATTCAAGATTATTTTATCATGCCTTTAACAGCACAAATTTTTAGTAACCAAGAGAGCAAACTAAAAATTCGTCCGCTTCCACGTAGGTCCGGGATAAAAAAGAAAGCCCTATTCCGCAGTCCATGCGGTCACCGGCTATCCGTCAAACGCTCGGTCGATCCCTTTCGTTCAGTCCGAACGTTTATCGTCCAGCCGGAGACCTCTAGCGGCCGCTAGCTGAAGTATGGACGCTTCTTGTCGATCCTCGAACGATCGCGTCGTCGCCATAAGTGACAGCTTGGTTTCATATTTCGTTGAACCAGGCAGTCCGAAAGTGGTCCTCAACTTTTGATATAATTGTGTTTTCCGTCTCAATATTAGGTTATTAGCTCCCAAAAGAAAAAAACGACGAAGGAAGAGTCTATAAATTAACCCCTTGGGCCCTGCGGGTTACAAGAATCCTTTGAAATTCAATAAGGGAGTTAAAAGGACCATGGAAAGGATTTCAGGCAGCAGGAAAATATGTTGCATTTCTGGAACTATTCCAACACGGGTTTTGGAATGTTGCAATAATACAAAAATAAATTATTTTATTATTATTATTTTTATTTTATTAATTGCTCGGCCACGTTGGGTTAGAGCAATAGTGCTTACTGACTATAGTATACAATTATTCACGAAGGAGTTGGAAGGAGTTCATGGTACGGAAAAGGAGCAAAGACGGGATCGGTAAACAGGATAGGATATGTTGAAATCGAACAGATCAGAAGTACTATTAAAAGACGACATAGCTCTTACAAAAGGCTCATTGCGAGCAAAACGTGTACGACATAGAGGTAACTGGAGACGAAAACGATAACGTAAGGTGCGACAAGGTGCATACAAATGTAAGCGCGATAGAAGTGAAGGAGTATCAATCGTATTGAGCAATATGCCATCGACGAAAGAAGCCTGAGCGACCGAGAGGCGGTGCTCCAACTAGGCAAGGCCTAATAGAGTGCATCTATCGTCATACGAAGGAAGCGGAATAGAGTGATGACCCAGCGACCTACGAAATACGATCCTTGTAAAACGTCTCTGGATCCTCTCAATCCTTTGGAGCAGAGATAGTTGGACAGGAGACCAGATGACACAGGCATATTCTAGTACGGAACGGACCCAACAACAATAAAGGGACTTAAGACAAAAAGGATCAAGAATTTCAGTGGACATGCGACAAATATAACCAAGACTTTTGTTGGCCTTGTTGATGACATAGTCCGTGTGCTCCTTGAAAGAAAGACTCGGGTCAAAAAAGACGCCAAGATCCTTAGACAAGGACGCACGGGGAATAGGGGCATCACAGACACTATAAGCATGAGTTATACTTGTAGAGGATCGGAAGAAAGACAAGACAGAACATTTTTCAGGACACAGGACTAAACCGATATAAGCACACCATGTAGAGAATTTACAGAGCCAGGATTGAAGGACTAGACAATCAGCTGTAGAAGATACAGGAAGAAAAATTTTAACGTCATCCGCATATAGCAAGAAGCCGGAAGAAGGAAGGATCGAAGTACAGTCATTGAGGAAGAGAATGAACAGTAAGGGACTAAGGACACTACCTTGAGGGACACCCGAAGAACTAAGAAAACATTCAGAGAAAGAGCCACATATTTTAACTACATATGAACGATTCTCAAGATAGGAGTTGAACCACGGCAATATAGAGCCACCGAAACCTAGTTTTCGAAGCTTAGCAACAAGTAATGATAGAGGTATACTGTCAAATGCCGCTTTGAAATCGGTATAGATAGTGTCTACTTGCTTACCACTAGACAGGTAGTGATATAGAGAAGACAAAAAACACATTAGGTTGGTGGACACTGAGCGATTGGGCATAAAGTCGTGTTGTTCCTTAGAAATATAATTTTTTACACCAGGCACCACAGATAAATGGACAATTGACTCGAGGATTTTAGAACACGCACAAATAATAGAAATGCCTCTGTAGTTTGATGCTAGTGTGCGGTCACCTTTTTTATAGATGGGAACAAGCCAAGCTAGTTTCCATTGACTAGGAAAAATCCCTACTATTGGAATCTCGCGTTCCAACTACCTGTCATAAACGGGACGTTTTAAAACAAGCGACCAGTACACGAACAAGGCACGAAGCGTAACAGAAAAAAAGCGTTAAAAAGGGCCGCAAGATAGGAACGAGCCCTTTTCATAACCAATCGCGGAAAAACGGACAAATTTTTTGGCGCGTAATATTACCATAATAAATCGTTTTGGCAAGAAATTTAATCCGCCTTGGTTTTAGTTCCCAACATTCCAAAAAATTTGGTTCGATAAATCCAAACACATTTTGGTTCGATAAATCCAAATTTATTTCTATTTGGAAATTCGTCAAACAATTTCGTGTACGGCATTCCTCGTTCGTCGTGTAGTTTCGCGAGTCGGAAAAATAAATCACGCGCGGTGTGTGTCGAAGTGCCTGTGACCAAAAAGTGCAATGGAGCAGCAGCAATTGCGTGGTATGCCAAGGGCAGAGCCGGCTACCGCAGGGACTGTCCAAGGGACAGAACGTGTCAACGTTTACACTAGCCCCCGCGGAGCATCGTCCACCCCAGGAGCATTGCGCGAGACTCTCTCCCCGTCGGAAGGTTCCACTGTGGAATATGTGTACGAGTGGGCAGCAAGTAAGGCGGAAAAATTGCAGCAGTACCAGCCAACCTCGTTCGAAGATGACGCCCGGAGGCGCGTTCCTCAAGAAGGAAGTAAGACCCCTCAACAAGGAGCGTCGAGTAAGACAGGTGAGGCAAGTGGTAACGGTCCGGCAAATCCAGATCGCGACGAGGAAGAGACGCTGTCAGCGTCTGAAAGTGCACGATGGGAAAGTGAGGAGCGGCACAGACGGCGTATTGTGCTTGAACGCGAGCTGCTAAAGCTCGATATTGCGGAAGCGCAAACTGGCCCGCCACCGCCATCGCGCAGCCCTCGAACACTCTGGGACGAAAAGATAAAGAATTTCAAGAGTGGGTCCGCGACATGGAGAGTTCCATGCGCCAGCCCATTCGCGACAAGGATGGCCGTTCGCGGAGTCAACATCCTGTGGTTCAACACCCCGACGCGAGAATCACACGCACACTAAATCCTCACACGATACAATATGGCCACGGCATGTACGCAACACAACAGGATGCAGGGTACGCGACACACATGCACCATGCAGGATACGCGACGCATTCCCGAGACGTTGCATCGTTTGGGTACGAGACACAACCGAACGTGACACAGTACGGGTACACTACGCATCAAGCGTACGCGAACCGCCAGGAAAATTCACAGCACTTTGGGAATACGGAGCACTTGGGACACACAACACTGCACAACACACGGCCGCAGATACACGGCACTTTCTTGAGCCAGAGCCAGATCGCAGCACGCCAACCTGTACCTCGAGATTTGCCAACCTTCTCTGGGAATGTGGATGATTGGGCGGTATTTATCACCGCGTATGAACGCACTACCGCTGCTTGTGGCTATACGGATGACGAGAACGTGACCCGGCTGCAACACGCGTTAAACGGGCCCGCGTTGGAGGCGGTTGGGCACCTCTTATCTTTCCCGGACGGGTTGAACGAAGCGATCGAGACCCTCAAGTCTCGCTATGGAAGGCCCGACTTGATAGTTGAGTCCGTTATACGGAAAATAAGGTGTATGGCCGCTCCTAAGATAAACGATTTGCCCAGCTTGGTGGAGTTTGGGTTCGCTGTGAAACGTTTGCTCGGAGCAGTTAAGGTGTCGGGGCTGCGTGCCTATATGTACGACGTCACGTTGCTGAAGGAACTTGTGAAGAAGCTGCCACCGGTCATCTGTATCGATTGGGCGAGGACCACAAGAAGGATGCGTGAGGTAACGTTGATGGAGTTTGGACGGTGGATTGGTGAGCTGGCGAGCGATTTGTGTCGTGTCATTGACATGACGCCCGTCCTTGGGGGACACGATGCGGCACCTCGACATCCTGACCCGCTCCCAAAACGACAGCAGTTCCAACCACAACCGTTCCAGAATCGTCGAACTCCGCCTGAGCGGTTCCAGTCCTCTCGACCGACCCAGATGGAATCGAACGGCACGGGGCGAGCACATCCGGCCTACTGCAACGCGACGGTCCTGCAAGAGAAGAAAGTTAGTGACCCGACGCCAGAGATCGACATACCTGTGTCAATGCCAGCCTGCGTCGTTTGCGGTGAGAGTTGCGGATCGCTGTCACAGTGCGAGAAATTCCTGGGAACTACCGTAGCCGCAAGGAGAGCATTTGTGAACGAGCGAAGGATGTGCAGGAAATGCCTCGGTTACCACGCTGGCAAATGCCGTGCTCCACCGTGTGGAATAGATGGATGCGGCGTTCAACACCATGAGCTGCTGCACGCTGAGGACACTACTTCACTACACTCCAGCAGCTACGAGCGACAACGAAGTGGGCTGACAGGTAACGTCCAGGGGTCTAGTGCTAATATTCTAACCCACACAGGAATGGCTGACGGGGCGATCCTTAAGTACGTGCCAGTGTCCCTACATGGACCCGCTGGGCGCGTAGATACATACGCATTCCTGGACGATGGGTCTACGTTCACGTTCATGGATCATGGGCTGCTGGCAGAACTAGGCGTATCCGGAACACCGCATCCGTTATGCCTTCAATGGACCGGAATCGTACAAAGAGAAGAGAAACATTCGATGAGGTTATCTGTTCGTATATCCGCCTACAACGAACCACACAAGATACACGAATTGTCGGAGGTACATACCGTCAACAATCTAGCGCTGCCTACACAATCCGTGGATGTGACCCGTCTAGCTGCAAAATATATTCACTTCAGGGGCCTTCCATTGGGCTCCTACGTAAACGCTATGCCTCGCGTTCTAATAGGAGTAAATAACTGCAGTCTGAGCAAATCATTGAAGTGCGTGGAAGGCAAATGTGACGAGCCCGTCGCGAGCAAGACCCGTTTGGGATGGGTCGTTTACGGTCCGTGTTCGAGCGTAATACCCGCTCTCGACCGTGGTTTATTCCACATTTGCGCCTGTGATGGTACACCGGATGATCAACTTTCCACTGTCGTGAAGGAGTTCTTCAACCTGGAGTCGATCGGCATTTGTAAACCCACCAACACCATGCAGTCGAAGGACAACGAGCGAGCTCTTGCTATACTGGAGCGAGAAACCAAGCTCAAGGGCGGCCGCTACGAAACTGGACTCTTATGGCGTTATGATGATCCCGACCTACCCTGTAACAAGGCTGCGGCGATGAAACGGTATGTATGCCTAAAACAAAAATTAAGTAAAGATCCCGTTCTAGCTGAAGCCGTGCAGGCCAAGATGGAGGAGTACTTAGCTAAAGGCTACATCAGAAAGCTCGCTGACACCGTTTCGATCGCGCGCCAGAAGAACGATTGGTACCTCCCCATATTTCCGGTAACCAACCCCAACAAGCCGGGAAAAATTCGCATGGTCTTCGATGCAGCGGCTAAGGTAGGCGGGGTAAGCCTGAACTCTCGTCTGCTTCCCGGTCCGGATATGCTTGCCGGACTGTTAGCGGTGCTGCTGAAATTCAGAGAGAATCGTGTAGCTATTGCTGGAGATATACGAGAGATGTTCCATCAAGTGGCCATCAAAGAAACGGATCAACGGAGTCAGATGATCCTTTGGGGGTTCGACGGGTAGCTAAACCAACCAAGTGTAAGCGGGAATACGCTCCAGAGATATTTCGGATATACATTGTGAAACGTGTGAAAAGGCGCGTTGGAGTAGTATTTGTTGCTAAATAAGATGGAACACTATAACAAATAAGTGGAGTTTCTTGGGAATACGCTGGAAAAGTGTGAGAAAAGACGTATGAAATAAGCGAGCAATACTGCGAGTGGACGATAATAATGACAATGACAGCAGGGCCGTGAATAATAATGACAGCAGGGCCGTCCCGTTGAACATATTATAATGCATGAAGCGCGATTTAAATCTACCCTCGAATGGAAGTGTTTTCCGACCAAAGGCTAACCTCGTCCAAGCGGCACCAACGATCTTTCTGAGCATCGGGATCAATAAGTGTGGGGCAGTACTGAGTTGAAGTGAATTAAAAAAAAAAAAAAAATAATAATAATAATAATATAAAAAAGGAAAAAAAAAATAAAATAAAATAAAAAAAAATAAATAAATAAATAAAAAAAAAAAAAAAATAAAAAATAAAAAAATAAAAAATAAAAAAAAAAAAAAAAAAAAAAAAATATTATTATATTACATCAATAATAATCATAATAATAAAAAAAGCTCATCAGGTTCAATTCAGGTTACCACTAACATCATGGAACTCCGATCCCGTGCAGGCCCGGTAGAATGCAGTCTCGGGGCAAGGCCAAAGAAGCCGGCAATGCCTACAGTGGCATGCAGGGAGTCACGACAGCCACTGTCTTTCCGAGCTAACACCAGCAGCACGGCGCGAGTAACAGAGGCGAGCGAGCTGAGACTACAGCTCGATGAGACGCGCAGGGAGAAAGCTGAGCTGCAGGCTCTCGTATTGCAGCTCCAAACTCAACTGGAATCCATGCGCCAACAGTTGGTAGAGAGCTCGGAGCGTGCGGACCGACAGGCCAAAGAAGCACGCGAAGACTCCTTACGTCGCGAGAACTTTCTTCGAGAGGAAGTAGATCGGCGAGCAAAGGAAATGCGTGAGGAAGCAAGAAAAGATCGAGAACTCATTGCCAAGATGATGCAGCGCCAGCGTGAGCAGCCGAATACACAAGAACGGCAAACGCGAAAGCAGCAGGATCAGCAATGTCAGCAACAATCGTCACAGCCATCGTCACAACAACAAAAGCCGCACCGCCAGGTAGTGAGCAACGAAGTGAATGAAGGAGCATCAACGTCGGCAGGTATAGTTGAGGACCCATTTACTGAGGTGGTTAAACGAGGGTCGCGTCGCTGGCAAGAAATTCGGGCAGAGCGGCGAGAGCAACAGCAGCACCAACAGCAATTGCAGACAACCTCGATTGCGGGTGGACGGCTATCGGTTGATGATCATCAGCCACTGCAGCAAAAGAATCTGCAGCAGCAGAGACGCGAGCAGCTTAACAAGGAGCAGCATCGTCCAGCCCGTAAACAACCGGATAAAATCTTCGTGGCGCCGGCAGCTGGAGTGACGTACTTTACCCTGTACCAGAAGGTTCGGCTGAATCCGAATCTGGTGGAGGAGAATAACCTGATTCGTCGGGGAAATCGCTCCTCAAGGGATCACCTACGCCTCCTGCTGAAACATGGTGCCGATGCTGGAGCCCTCCTGGGCAAAATACAAGAGGCCGTCGGCGAAAGCGGCATTGCACGTGTCGTAGCAGATATGGGGGAAGTAATCATACCAAACATTGACATGCTGGCTACGGAGGCAGATATCCGCAAGGCGCTTCAAATTGCCTTGGAAAAAGAGGCGATACTGGCCTCAATCAATGTCTGGGAGCAGCGTGACGGCTCACTACGTGCGCGTGTGAAGTTGCCTCGTAGTGACGCCAACTATCTCATCGACAAGCGGCTTATAATTGGTTTTGCTAGCTGCAAGGTGCGCGAAGCACCGAAGCCATCTGCCGAGTCGCGTCGATGCTTTCGATGCCTTGAACGCGGCCACATGGTCCGAGAATGTCAGGGGACGGACCGATCTAGTCTGTGTATTCGCTGCGGTGCAGCCGATCACAAGGCGGTGAACTGCACCAATGACGTTAAGTGCCTGTTATGTGGCGGCCCGCATCGAATTGCCGCCGCCTCCTGCGCTGTTACATCAATCCCCTGTTAATGGATATCTTGCAGATAAACATTAATAAGTGCAGGATTGCGCAGGACCTTGCGCTAAACACCATGCGTGTAGAGAAGGCGGACGTATTGCTTTTGTCAGAGTTATATGCAGTCCCTCAGAACAACGGAAACTGGGTAGTTGACAGGGACAGGTCGGTGGCCATCGTGACGAGTGGGGTGCGCTATCCAATACAACGTATTCGCAGCGTTACAGTTCCTGGTATCGTCGTAGCGGATGTGAACGGGATAACAATTGTATGTTGTTATGTGAAACCAAATGTCAGTGTCCGGCAGTTTGAGGAAATTATGGAAAGGATAGACATACTTATCCGTGGCCATCCGAGAGTGCTGTTGGCAGGTGACTTCAACGCCTGGCACACAGCGTGGGGGAGTGAACGCACTAAGCCGAAAGGCATTGCGCTTTTACAGCTGGTTAATGATCTGGGACTTGAGGTATTGAATATCGGGACATCCCACACATTCCGGGGCTGTGGATCAGCACGGCCCAGTAGGATAGACGTAGCTTTTGCCAGTCCGTCCATCTGCCGTCCAGACCTAGCAGCAAACCCTGCAACCTGCTGGCGGATCCTGTCACGATACTCCTATTCTGACCATGTTTACATCCGCTACACAGTTGGAGAACAGCCACCGAGGGAACAGCAATCAGGGACAGCGAGAAGACAACGCACAGCAGTGCGGTTGGCCGGGACGCGATGGAACACACGTCAGTTCGACCCTACACTCTTCGAGTCAGCACTGCAGTCAACCCGGTTTGAGGACCGGGCTACGCATGCGAAGAGTCTGATTGAGTCACTGACAAGAGCCTGCGATGAGACAATGTCGCGCGTGTTCCCATCACAAGACCACACCGGTCGGCCAGCGTATTGGTGGACTCCGGCCATTGAAGAGTTGGTGAACGAGTGCCGTATCGCAGAACAGCGGCGATTAGCTTCACCCACCGATCCCGATATTTCAGCATTGGATCGACAGGCTCGTCATGCGTTGAAGACTGCGATTAAGGCGAGCAAGAAACAGTTCTTTGACCGAATGCTTCAAGCGTTGCATGATGATGAGACGGGACAGTGCATCCGTAAGGTCCTGTATCGCCTACAGCCCTCTCGGACAGCGCAAGAACGGGATCCGGTGGTATTGGAGAGCGTTGTATCGACGTTGTTTCCGGATCATCCTCCAGCAGAGTGGCCAACTGAGGACGAACATGAAGTTGGCAACAGGGCGCCGCTTCGTGAGGTGACTGATTTGGAGCTGCAGATTATCGCCAGCGGTATGCAACCTAGGAAAGCCCCTGGTCTTGACGGCGTGCCGAACGCTGCATTGGCGTCTGCCATTAAGAACTATCCAAGACCCTTTCGACAAGTGTATCAGGAGTGCCTAGACAGGTCATGCTTCCCAGAACAATGGAAAAAGCAGCGGCTGGTACTCCTGCCCAAGCCGGGCAAGCCACCGGGGGATCCATCGTCCTTTCGCCCGATATGCCTGCTGGACAACGCGGGCAAAACGTTCGAAAGATTGTTGCTGGATCGCTTGAATGAGCACCTGGAAGATTCAGATAATCCACAACTGTCTGAATACCAATACGGTTTTCGGCGTGGGAGATCGACATTGCTGGCAATCCAACAGGTGGTAAATGCGGGCAGACGAGCCATGTCGTTCGGGCGCACAAACAACCGTGATCGGCGCTGCCTCATGGTTGTCGCGCTCGACGTGCGCAACGCGTTTAACACCGCCAGCTGGCAATGTATTGCTGAGGCCCTCAGGGATAAAGGAGTTCCCCTGCAATTGCGTAACATTCTGCAGGATTATTTCACTGACAGGGAACTGACGTACGATACAACAGATGGTCCCGTAACGCGTCGGGTCTCGGCCGGCTGTCCACAGGGATCTATATTGGGTCCTACGCTTTGGAACGTCGGATACGACGGCGTGTTACGGTTGGAGCTTCCTGAAGGTGCACAGGCAGTGGGGTTCGCAGACGATTTGGCAATTTTGGCGGCAGGAACCACGCCAGAACACGCGGCAGCAATTGCAGAGGAGGCAGTAGAAAGAGTGCACGCATGGATGCGACAACATCACCTGCAATTAGCACCAGAAAAGACGGAATGCGTCATGATTTCCAGCCTCCGTCGAGGGCATCCAGAGATCCCGATAAGGGTTGGTGGAATTGAGATCCGCTCCAAGCAGGCGATCCGCTATCTGGGGGTCATGATTCATGACCACCTTCTTTGGCGACCACACGTGACGATGGCAGTGGAAAAGGCCAACCGCGTTGTGAAGGTCGTGACCAACGTAATGAGGAACCACAGCGGGCCCCGGGTAGCTAAGCGAAGATTGCTTGCCGGGGTGTCTGAAGCGATTATTCGCTACGGTGCACCCATCTGGGCCGAGGCCACGGATCGCCAGTGGTGCCGGCGGATGCTGGCAAGCGTCCAGCGACCTCTGGCGCAGCGAGTCGTATGCGGATTCAGATCCATGAGCTACAGCGTAGCTGTACTCATGGCAAGGCTCATCCCTCATCACCTTTTGATAAAGGAAGACGCGAGATGCCACCAACGGTACTTCGCCGACCCGGAAGCAAGCCGTGCTGTCATCCGACGTGAGGAACGCGCGGTGACGCTGGAGGTATGGCAACGGGAGTGGGATGCGAACGCATCGAATCCAGGAGCCAGCCGTTACGCACGTTGGGCACACAGATTGATCCCCGAGGTGCATTCATGGATGGCACAGAAGCGGGGTGAGGTGGACTTTCATCTTGCCCAGATACTCTCGGGACACGGATTTTTCCGAGAGTTTCTGCATGTATGCGGCTTCGCTCCATCTCCAGAATGCCCGGAATGTACAGGCTCGGTTGAGTCAGTGGTTCACGTGTTGTTCCACTGTCCGAGGTTTGCAGAGGTTCGGCGCGACCTACTGGAGATGGGAGTGGACGGTTCTATAACAGAGGAGAACCTCGGACAAATGTTGCTGAAAAGTTCAGACTCTTGGATCCGCATTCAGGAAGTAGCATGCCGCATCACCACGGTGCTGCAAGTGCGCTGGAGAGAAGATGAGGCGGCGCTGAATACGCTTGCTAATTCCACATCCGCAGAGGCGACAGTCAACGCTGAACAGATGCAGGACGACCCGGCTGCAGCCCGACGAGCGGCCCGTAACCGTCAAGCAAGGGCCCGGAGAGCGCAGGAACGCGTGGAGCAGCTTGGGGACGTGGAATTGGCGTCGGCGTTCAGGCAGTTGTACGGTCCAGCAGCCAGCGATGCGACATCATCAATTCCGGCAGCAGTGCCTTTGCTATTGGAGGCAACAGCAACAGTAGACCCTACACCAGTAGCAGCAGCCGTAGCAGTAGCAGAAGCAGCAACATCATCGGCAGCTGCGGCAGCACCACGAGTAGCAGCTGAGGTTGCACCCTTTTCAGCAACCACCGGAATGGCGCCGCCGTCATCACCGTCATCACCAAATCTCTCTCCCAGACGTCGGAGACAAGCGCAGCGGCAGGCCAGAGCACATATGCCCCCCGGCAGACAACAGAATGGTAGAGCAGTGCCTTCTGCAGAGGAGCTGGAGCGTCGTCGCCAGCGACAACGAGAAATGGAGAGAGCCCGACGACAACGGCAGCGGAGGGCGAGGGATAGTCAGGCCGTCACGATCCCTTTTTCGCCATTACCATCGGACGAAATGCAAGAAAGGAGATCTACACTAACAGCAGATGAGGAAGCTGCTATCAGCATGGAGGCAACATCGGGGCGTTAAACAATCCGCAGTAGGTAGGGTGGTTAGAAGAGTTACGGAAGGACAGTAAGGTCTCACGGGAAAAAAAAAAAATCGAAGGAATACGACACAGTATCGTTTAATTTGTTTGCGAGTTAAATTAATTTTATCAATAATAAAGAAAGGAAGGTCTGTATGGACGGTTAAACCTGGTGGGTAAATCCCTAACGGGTAATTCCCACTGGGAGGCGCAAGCAGTTGGGAACGAATGAATATTGGAACTAATAAACTGCTTATTTATATTAAAAAAAAAAAAAAAAGATGATCCTTTGGGACACTGGACGTCCCGGCACCGGACCGGCAACTTACGTCGTGACCGTAATGACTTTCGGCGCAGCGTGCTCCCCCAGTAGCGCTCAATATGTTAAGAACTTGAACGCGGACAGGTTTTCAGATGCATTTCCAAGAGCAGCAGAATGCATTAAGCATGAACATTATGTCGACGATATGCTCGCAAGCGTCGAGACCCAGGAGGAAGCCAAGGAATTGGCCGATGCAGTCCGGTATATTCACGCCTGTGGCGGGTTTGAAATCAGGAACTGGATTTCGAACTCTCGCGAGGTAGTCCGACACCTGGAGGGAGATTTAGAAGAAGAAGAAAACGTCAATATGAGTCATAAGCTGCCAAATGAGAAGGTATTGGGAATGTGGTGGAACACATCAGCCGACACGTTCACCTTTCGGCTAACACCGAAACGTGACGAGGAGCTTCTGTCTGGGAGGAAGGCGGCGACCAAACGTGAAATGTTAAGAACGCTAATGAGCATCTACGACCCATTGGGATTGCTCGGTAACTTCCTAATGTATCTTAAGTCATTATTACAAGAAGTCTGGCGTGAGGGTATTGGTTGGGACCAAAAGCTGAGCGAGCGGACCACGGAAAAATGGGTGAGATGGTTCCGGGTGCTTCCAGAAGTCGAAAACGTGGCCGTTCCCCGTTGCTATCGACTTATAACTTCTGCAAGTGCCAATGTACAGCTTCACGTTTTCTGTGATGCAAGCGAGAACGGTATGGCCGCGCTCGGATACTTTCGGTTTGAAGAAGGAGAAAATATCGAGTGTACCCTGATAGCGTCGAAAACGCGCGTAGCGCCGCTTAAGTTTATATCTATTCCTAGGCTGGAGCTACAAGCCGCAGTCATTGGGGCAAGGCTGGCCAGTACTATCGCAAGAGATCATCGGCTGGAGATCAAACGAACTATCTTCTGGACTGACTCAAGGAACGTATTAAGCTGGCTCCAATCCGATCATAGACGATATAACCAATTTGTGGCATTTCGAGTAGGAGAACTCCTGGAGGCCACTAACGTAGAACAGTGGCGTTGGATACCGACCAAGCAGAACGTCGCCGATGAAGGCACAAAATGGTCGACGAGGCCAGATCTATCGGCGCAAGGACGGTGGTTTCGCGGACCCTCCTTTCTTTGGGGGCCGGAAAGTGCCTGGCCAGATCATGACGCCACACAGAAAGACACTACAGAGGAGCTTCGGAAAAGTATTCACCTCCATCAGGTGGTGGAGCCACTGGTACGGTTGGAACGGTTCTCTAGATGGAACCGAGTGCTCCGAGCCACGGCGTACGTGACGCGCTTTATATCAAATGCGCGTGGCTCGGTGAAAAAAGAACCGAAAGTGTTTGGCCCGCTAACACAAGATGAACTTAGGAGAGCGGAATGCATTCTCATCCGCATAATCCAACAAAACGCATTTCATCGCGAGATCAACAGTCTGCAGAAAGGAAGCATGGAGAAACATTCCTGGAAGAAAGGAATCGAGAAAAGTAGCAGCATTTATAAGCTATCCCCTATTCTGGACCATGATGGGATCCTCAGAGTGGGGGGACGTTTGACGGAGTGTGTAGGGATCAATGTGCACTTACGCAACCCTATAATTTTGCCACGGAAGGAATACGGCACAGACCTCATCATGCAGGAGTACCATGCGAGGTACAAACACGTCCATCACGGTACAGCTCTGAACGCGTTGAGAATGAGATTTTACATTCCCAAGCTGCTAGGGGAATTTCGACGCATCAGGAGAAGTTGCCAAAAATGCAAGGTGGACAACGTGCTTCCGGAACCACCTCTGATGGGTAATGTACCGTTTCAACGTGTTGCTATTGGTCAGCGTGCTTTTTCGTTCGCAGGAATTGATTACTTCGGCCCCTTTCTAGTAGCCATCGGACGGAGGGTAGAGAAGCGGTGGGGTGTTATATTTACCTGCCTTACAAGCCGAGCAGTCCATTTGGAGGTAGCGGCATCGCTGAACACAGCGTCATGCATCCTGGCAGTCCGGCGTTTCATCGCTAGACGTGGGACGCCGCTCGAGATGACCAGCGATAGAGGCACTAACTTCGTTGGTGCTGCGAGGGAGCTGGACGAAGCTATACAGAGGATTGACCACGACGCTCTTATGACAGCCTTTTGCGGACCGCAAATGAAGTGGACGTTCAACCCACCCGGTGCTCCACACTTCGGCGGTTGCTGGGAGCGTTTAGTCCGCTCGGTGAAGACGGTGCTGAACCAGTTCGTTTTCCCTAGACGTCCGACGGATGAAATCCTGATGTCAACCTTCGCCGAGATCGAGTTTATCCTGAACTCGAGGCCTCTCACCTACGTACCCCTGTATGACGAGACGACGGAGCCGATAACGCCAAACCTCCTGCTGCTAGGGAGCCCGGATGGGAGTAAGCCCCCGGCCATACTTTGCGACAGTCCTGCGGCAGTGAAATCGACCTGGAAGATGGCACAATACGCAGTAGATTTATTCTGGAAAAAGTAGGTTACAGAATATTTACCAACACTCACCCGGCGAACCAAGTGGTTTCAACCTGTACAGCCGCTAGAAGTGGGAGATTTAGTGATCATCGCAGACAATAACTTACCTAGGAACTGCTGGCCAAAGGGCCGCGTTGTATCGACGGTTTTAGATAAAGACGGACAGGTTAGGCAAGCTACGGTGCAAACAGTGAACAGCACATACATACGACCAGCGCATAAATTGGCCAAGCTAGATGTAGGCATGAAAAATAACAACCAGAGGGAGCAAGGAATATGCACGGAAACCAATTGAAATTATATACCCAAGCACGAGGCCGCACTAGAGAGGAAACGAAATGTAAACAAATGCACGCGTTTTATGACAGGTCGAGCAAGGAAGTGAAGCCACAGCTAAAATGACGCGAGGTGATTGAAGGCAGATAAGCTGTGGTACACTTGGGGGGACAATGTTGGAATCTCGCGTTCCAACTACCTGTCATAAACGGGACGTTTTAAAACGAGCGACCAGTACACGAACAAGGCACGAAGCGTAACAGAAAAAAAGCGTTAAAAAGGGCCGCAAGATAGGAACGAGCCCTTTTCATAACCAATCGCGGAAAAACGGACAAATTTTTTGGCGCGTAATATTACCATAATAAATCGTTTTGGCAAGAAATTTAATCCGCCTTGGTTTTAGTTCCCAACACCTACACTAAGCGAGCGAGAAAAAAGACGAGTAAGAATAGGAGTATACCCTCACTCACTGCCGGTTTTTTTCTTATGCTAACCCTTTAAGCTCCAACAATCCTTCTACAAACATTTTTTCGATTCAAAGCAAAGGAAGTTGATATTTTCCACGGCTGCTGGTGCGGATGAATTTAATAAAATGCCGACGAATACTTACAACAGGTTTTTGATACAGGTTTTGAAAGATTGCTTTGACGAAATGGTACCACACTCTTGTCGCTGCTTTTCTTTTTAACACACTCCCACAAATTTATTTTTGTGATATACAAACATCAACCCCGCGGTCGGCAACAAAGTTTGCATCCACCGCTAGCATTTTCGTTCGCCGTTATGAGGTCAGGCCCGGGTGAGAAGAAAAACAACCGTTCCCAAAATTGCCAGTCATGTGTAGGTGTACAAGACGAGCTGTCTAATTGATGATGGTGATTTGTCTTCTGTGCGTAATTTCTATTTGGCTGTTAGGTTTTGTTCTCTTTTTGGAGATATTGTGTATGCTTTGATGCAGTTAAGTGCATCTCTTTAGACAGGCAAAAATAAGTTATTGGTTCTTATGACTGTCAGGTTGAGGATGCTATTTGTGTGACGGGGTCATTGGTACCATTAGTAGATCTAAAACCGTTTTACGCAAAATATGTGATGCGCATTTTGATTCTTTTCAAAAATTATGTTTTTATTCTTAATTTTAAACTATCGATGCATTGATATTTGGTCAGTCCATATTCGACCTAATAATCATCTACGCTGTAATGTCACAGCGATCGATTACGAATGAAAACCCATTCGGGTGGTGCCCGGAACGATCTTACAAAGCAACAAGTAGCAAAACAACAAACCCGGGTCGAACCAATATCACAAAGGATTACTAATTAAAGCACCCGCATAATCTGGTTTCATTTTGTTCGAGACCGAGGGATTCCAGGGTCCAATGAGAAAAGTAAAGGCAAACATATAGCTGGGCAGATGGTAAACAGGATTCAGTGGATCGTCTCCTGCATTCAGTGGAACGAAACTGCAAGTGAGAAGACACCGGCGAAACGCGCACTTCGGCATTACGTGCCTGTGTTTACTGCCCAGGAAATATAGATTTAATGGACGGCAATATCAACCATACTGGCTCACGACTGTGTCCTCATTCGTTCTCATCTCCTGCTTCCACTCTTATCAGAACATTGATAGCGGGTCGGTTGGTAGGCCGCTTTCGAAATGCCATTAACTTACCCACTTCCAAGAACTTTGGCTTAAGCGGCTCGGTAATTTGCAGCTCATGGAAGGTATCGCCAAGAGTAGCGGGGGTGAGTGGTTTTTGGAATACGACCCTTGGTCAGAATTTTACCGGAAAGGTTAGCAAGGATCATTTGGGTACTGATTTACTAGAGCGGTCGTTGGTGTTGCATGAAGTCGATAAGCGGTGTGGGATTTTTTTTCGGTTTGGATGTGTGATGTTTTTATTTTTCTTTTCTGTATTGACTTGAAAGCTATCCATTTTTTTGCAGTTTTTTGTGCATGGCTGGATACTGCTTATGTAAATAGATAGATTTCTAGGGCGCTGTTTACAGAGCACAACATGTTTGACATAATAATAACGGTATGTGGTCCAATCAAACCTGAGCAGGGACGGGATACTAAGTTCTTCTGGAGGTGTGCCTGTCGTACACAAACAATCTTTGCACTTTATTCATTTAAGTGCCGAGCCCACCGACATTTTATTGAATAAAATAATCAGTACCCCTAATATGACTGATGTATTTTTCATCAAAAAAACCACACCCTTGGGCTTTTATACATAACATTATATTGCAAAATTAATCTAGATAGTTTTAAAATTCGGTTCTTTGCACAATATAGCTATTCCGTACACCATCTACGTTAAACATTGTCCTAAATTAAAAAAGAGCAAAATGCCTGCAGTGCAAAGTTATGGCAATAATGAACACATTGTATAATTAACAATTTGACCCATTCCGCTCTTCTACGAAGGATTTACCTTGTCAAAAATTACTTTAGAACAAAATATTCACCTGATTTTACTTTGCCTTGAATATTGTAATGCATTAAATATTGCAAAAACTACCAAGAATCTCAATTATGGACCTACCATAATACAGTGACTTACTTTCACGGCCGGACTGTGGGCATTAAGTGATTGACGACGGTGAAAAGTTTCAACCGTCATTGTCAGATGCCTCGAGATTTTAAAGAGACATGTTCTGAGAATTGTTTCAATTTAACGTACAATATAATTTTAATGTACAATATAATTGTAGTACGTTTAGCACATTTAAGATTTTAAGGATTTTATTGCCCTATAAATGGTACAGAGAATATTAAGTCACACAAGGCTCAAATAGCTGTTCACTGTTTGATCGAACAGCTCAAAATTTACGATGAATCTGTACCTTAGAAGTGAAAGTTTGGAGTGCTTGTTCGTTACACCGGTGAAAATTCAGTCCTTTTTGCGATACTAAACATATCCTCTGGGAGCGTTCGTGCGCAGAATTATGGCATTGATTTCAATGCTTGAAATGATCTTAATGCTACAACGAATTGTATAGTTGTTATATTGCATTTTTGAATTCCTTTTGAATCATCACTTGAAATAATTCTCCTCGCACACACCCACAAAGATGTACATTTGATTAGCTGCAGTACGCCTTGAACAGCCGACATCTGGTAGGAATTTATTGATACGTGGTTTGTTGAAGAGCGATATTGAGCGTATGAATGGAGAACGGAATTTATGGATTCTTTACATTTGAAGAAGCATGAAATGGTTACTCAGTTAGTAACCAGGCTAGAAAGGATAGGTAGGGATAGGCTGATTGTATCGGGCAGGTATGAGAAGCAATCGTTCGAACAAGAGGTAACCGCTTCCTGGTTCGAAGATTGATGGAAGAAAACGGCAAGAGCGCTTGCATGATGTGAAAAGGCGAAGGAAAGAGCGAGTTAAGATTTCGGGTTCGGAATCAAACAACTAGTCGTGGCTACTGTTGGAAATAGAGTGTTTATTGAAACTTTATGTTGGGTGTAGGAAGGGAATTGGATGGGAATTTGTTGATCAGCACTTCGTCAGAACTGGGTCAACCGATCGACGCGGTCCGCTATTTGCTGCCGGTGCCGTTGACGGTGCAATTTCGGTGGCGGTTGACAATACGTATAAAAGTGCTGTGTTAACAATTACGTTTGTTAACTAGCGCAACTTCATACTTTCAAATGTATACACGCAAACATACATATACGCTGACTGATTCGGACGCAGACACGCATACATTGTTTCTTGAATTCCGCTTGCCGAGGGAAGCATTTGTCATTCACCGGACCTACATTGAACCCCGCTGGGTAGAATCCTCAATCACTCTCTTGTGGATGTGAAAATCGGACAGACGCCTTCTATCTCATTGATGGGGCTCAGAGGCAGTAATCCACGGTGGTATAATTGAATTATGTTTGCTATCGCTGTTGGTGCCGAAAATCGCACTCTCTGAAGCGCATGAGAAGTGGATGGAAGGGAGCACTGCTAGCTGCTCATGCCAAATCATAAATCAAAACAATCATTTCCAGCTCATTCGTTATCTCGCGCAGGACCGTATTGGAGATTCGATGTAGATGTCTGGGTTAGCAAATCATTGCAGAGAGTGATAGTATAATGTCAGTTGACCGGTTGTCCATGACCAATGCACAATGGGCAGTTTAGAACAAATTGCGGGATAAAATTATTTTTGCAGAAATGGTTAGTTTTTATCGTTTGTAGTAAAGTATTATGATAGTAAATAACATTTTATTTGTAGTTCGCATCCATACCACCAGGTGGCGCTACATAAAATAGTGTTTTAAGGGATCTTTGTTTAGTTTTATTAAATTTGTGTGTTTTTTTTCTTGTATTATTTGTTGCTAATAGTATAAACCATTTTTAAATATACTGTAATGTTCCATAATGAAGATTAAATAAATAATAATAATAATAATATATAAACAAAACATAATAATTTTGAATAAGATAATTTTTTCTGCATTGTATAGGACAATTGTAGCTAATTCTCGTCACTTTTACTCACAGGTAGTACAAATATTAAAAATTTACACACACAACTTAGGTGGATGCTATTACAAGCTCCTGACGTCTAGTTCACATTTCTAAAGACATGAATAAAGGCATTTAAATAATTGGATAGAGCAGGTGCATTGAAATAAAGTACTTCCCATATTCGTAATGAAAAGCAGCACATATTGTTTGTCTTTGAATATTCATCCAATACCTTTCCAAGTGCTGTACTGCCTTCAGAAGGGGTAATAAAACTACAAATTCCTTCTTGGTTTTACAACTATCTGAAAAAATCAAAATTGTACGATAGCTACAAACTAAGTATTTACTTCATTTGTAAAGTTAAACCCTGTCTTTGTTTTAGTGCGTGTAGCTACTGATATTGAACTGGTTAACGAATCAGAGGAATACAGCTCATTATACAAAATGTCCTTCTGGATGCATTTTCTTTCTTGCAAAATATTCTTTGTAGCATCTCCCCTCTATCCTTATATTTAGTTTGTCATGAGTTTTGGGAGTTTCTTCTCCCAAAACGCCAATAGATGCTACTGCATTCATAACGTTTTCCTGTTATGCGTATAATTTAAGAATTATTTTCCTTATCTTCTTCTTCTTCTTTGGCTCAACAACCGTTGTCGGTCAAGGCCTGCCTTTACCTCTTGTGGGTTTGGCTTTCACTGACTAATTATTGATTTCCCACCATAGCAGGATAGTCAATCCTACGTATGGCGGTACTATTTGGGGCTTGAACCCATGACGGGCATGTTGTTAAGTCGTACGAGTTGCGAGTATTTTCCTTATATCCTTATATATAATCTGCAGTAGGACCAAAAGGTATTTGGTTCTGATTTGCTTCATTATATTTAATGATAAAGTTAGGTTAGAATAGAAATTTACATTTTTGATAAGTACATGAGCTGAAACTAAGATACACAGGTTCGTAATTGAAATGAAAGTTGATCAAAAGCACGTAGAATATATTTTTGTAGAATACACGAAATACGCTACACTAGGCACCTATGGAGCCGCCTAGTTACGCATGTGTATGTTTTTAGAAAAAGTTGATGTGAAAAAACTTCAATAAAATTCGCGTTCGCAAACTTTCGCAGAATATTTCTTCACAGATTGATAGTATATATATTACACTATGATGTGACATATATGAGACAACGCCACTCTACGCCACTTTTATAATGGCATCAAGTCAAAAGTTAAAATGATGAAAATTTTCAGGAGGTTTCTTCAGTTATTATCGTATATTTTTGCATAAAATTAACTTAGCTCAAAATTGTTCATGTGTTTATAAAGCTGACTAAATATCCTTTATAAAATGTCTAAACTTATCAAAATCGGTTCATATTTGAAAAAGTTACAAAGGTTCAAAGTTTTCAAAAAAAGTGAAAATTTTTCTGCGTTTTTTTTAACAAATCTCGACTTTGAGAGGTGTTTTCTAGAGAACCAGAACAGATACAGAGCTCATATTTGGTATTTTTATTAGTTTAACCCTTAGTATTAAAACCTATTATTTGGAATTGCGCTATTACAAAGTTGATTTTTTGAATTTCATCCCGGCAAATGCCCATTGTGTAATGGCAGCCTAGCTTCTCCCAGCTGGCGGATGAATTATGTGGCGACTGGACCTTCTGTGATCCATAACATGAGTGAGCATAATCTTCAAGAGGCATTAAGCAGGACTTGGTAATAAAGCCATGCTGATTGAATACAGGCAGTGCTGCAAAATGTCACTGTCAATGTCATAAAAAAATCTGACTGAAACAAAATCCATATCAGCGTCACGTACTCAATTGTGATAATCAGAGGTGATACTCAGAACGGTTGGTGTGATCAATACATGCTCATGACATGTTTGCGACCATCGCTTGGTCAGTCACTATGTCACGACTTTTTTTTTGGAAATATGTGTGTAACGGTTATCGGCACAGAAATTCAAAAAAATACATCAATTTCTTCTCACTGACAACTTTTCACTGTCAAAATCAAAATCGTCGTATCTGAGAATCGTCGTAACTCGAGACGGTCGTAACTCGAGACGGTCGTAACTCGGGGGACGCCTGTATTCTTCAATAAATTGCATACTCCTCTGCAATTTTGATTTGCAATAAATAATTCGTTACTGGCTTCTGGGAAAAAGCTGAATACTTTTACATTACACGATTTCACAAATTCACGTACGTTGACACACAATATTCAACTTATAAAATCGATCGATACATTGGTGCAAACGTAGAAGTGACCGAATATCTGGGTATATCCTGTTGCATAAGTTGATTACTGAAAAAAAGTTTTAAATGAAGCGGTGTGATCTACATAACATACATTACGAATCATTCGCGCAGCTTTATTTCAATGCGCACTTTAACACTTGCACACTTCACAAAATGATAACACCAAGCGCCCAGGACTTAGGCTGCGGATCCTTGAGCTGTACTGACAATTTCGTGTGGTAGCAAAAACGAGAGCACACAGAGGAGCTTTCGATTGAGCAGTGCAAGCGAGACATCGATACCAACACGCCGCTGCGAGCAGATCAAAATGAGCGCACCGGCCGAAAGTGAACGCACACATTTTCACATTTGTAACTGTGTTAGTGCCAAAACTGTGTAGAAACCAAAACACGCTCTCGCATCCTTGTGTTTCACACCGTTTCTTCAAGCCTCTACGTACTCCTCATCTATAAATCACGCTTTGCTTTGACTTTGTTTATAGGGTCTCGCATCCTTGTGTTTTACACCGTTTCCCCTTGCCTCTACGTACCCCTCGCCTGTAAATCACTCTCTTTTTGTTTGTAGGGTTAGTTTCTTAGCAGTGTTTCCTACCCAAAATCTTCACCATTGATATAAGCTGGCCATAACGACTAAGTTTCTTGTTAGAGCCGTATGACCGAGTCACTGGCTTCACAAATTTGCATAAAATCGATCGGCTACCGTCATCTAATTAAGTGCCTTTTTCTCAAATTTGTTGTGATCATCTTCCACTTTTCTGCCCGATGCTGGAATGGAAACCAATCTAAGACCCCAAAAAGAACAACATGTTTGACGGGAATTTGGGAAACAAAACCTTTCGATGGAAATATTGAAGATTGGAACCGAACATGGGAAAAGGATGACGAAACGGGTGAAGGAAAATGTGCGATGATATGGAGAGGCCAGTCGAACTTTTTGATGGATATTTGTTTCCGAAACTCCAGGTGTCGTAATACTTGCAACATTAATGGACAGTAATGCATATCTCATTTGTGATTGACCATTGTATTAAAAAGCTCTGGGAATTAATTTGCTACTTTTCGGACATTTAGGAATGAAAAATTTAACGCTACAGAACAGGGTGTAACCAAAACAAATTACAGAACTCCAGAATCGCCGAACATATTGTAATGAGTTCGGATGATGTTACGGTCGCCATGTAATGTATTCGGATGATAGCTACGGTCGCCATGTAATGCGATGATCGTAAAACTGTACTTTGAGTACCGTCGCGGTAGGTCAGTGTTTCGCTGACATGAGCCGAGGTAGAATAAAACTTCGTTCGAGCGGACTTTTCGACACTTGATCGTCCAGGCGATCATAGAAACCTTTAGGAGGTTTCCCTTACTGGAAACGTTGGAGTTTAGAGGCCTTACCTTGGGTAGGGGGACATAACTAAACTCTTTAAATGAGAAGTCGATAGATGTAGGATGGGCATAGTCCTATCCTGACAGTCCGAACGAATCTGACCTGCCATGATCGGAGTTGGTTTTATTTATACTCAAATGAAGTTAAGGGTTTCTCACATTTGGTTCCGGGTTGTATGTTGGAAAGTTATTGTTTTCACTCAGCTAGTTACGTTTGTCTTTTGTTGATAAGAACGATGGTTCTTGTCACTAAGTTCCTGTTTTGGGTTTAATTCATATACTGTTCCTGCTTTGGGTTACATACTGTTCCTGCTTATGTTGTGCGTTTCGATTGTTTTTGATATGTGTGTCACATCTGTTATTTGTTAGAATGGACGGCCTGAACTCTTCCGGTTGCGTTGCTATGGTATGATCTGATTTGCTGAATGAGTTATAATGAATGTGTTACAATGGTGTGGTTTGGCTTTCCAAAGTGTGTTACAATGTGTCTATAGCTGATAGTGTGTATTATAATAAGTTGTGTATAGTAGATATGCTACAATATCAATACCTACTTAAAAATAATTCTATATCTCGCTGCAGCAGTCTATTACAAGTCTGAACATTATGTGCTTTACTCCCAAAACTCGCTGAAAATTTCGCAATAATCTTCTAAAACCCAGTAATGCCATGGCAACAACACAAATGCGCCACTGTTGCCTATTTAATCCAGTGCTGAATGATTACTAATTTAACCAGTTTTCTGCTGACATGGTTCGTGTACCGAAGTCGTCTGTGTAAAACTGTGCGTACCTTACAGAACAAAATGCTGCATACACGTATGCAAAAAAACCCACGTACTGTTCAGCAGAGTTCAATCAGTGCGGGTGGTTTTTTGCGCAGCGCTAGAGCTTTCTAGGCCGGTTTATCTGCGCAGTACTTCAGAAAACTGAAACCATTGCGTACGGCACTCTCTGCTACTGATGAGCTAATGTTTATAATGGCTCTTGTGCCCTTGGTTACTCAAATTTACACATTCCGTTTGGTATTCAGTGGGCCACATCTCACATTACCTTATGCTTCCCCTTTTTGTCGCTAGCTTTCAATTAATGCACTGATAAAAAACTTCAATTCAGTTTACTAACAAAGAAACCGGTAAGCTCATAGTGCTTTGGAACTTTCCTGGGCCGCAATATTACCCAATGCTTTGATCGGCATTGCAGGATTACCAATATCAATGGCAGATGTTTCGATCTCTTTATCAATATCAAACCCATCGACCGACGAATTCAAGCCTCCTGCTAATTTTTTCATGCCACTCGTACGCGTACTGTTAGTAGCATGGTTTATTTTAAAAGGGGTTCATCCATGCATTTCTATGATGCCAGCTTCTCAGCTGTTTTTCATAAAACCTGTCTCTTGCGATTGTTTTTTTGTGGCTTTTTCGTCTGTGTCATATACACGTTCCGCACACTGTGTGTAAGAAGCTAATGAAACCTTATCTTACAGCCAAAATGCGACAAGGATATGAAAATTTTCACACGACAAGGTACAAAATGGTGCATACCTTTTTTCTCTGTGTACCGCTGCGTGTGTATTTAAGGTTTTAATACATTCGACCAAATCGGTACGATAAGCATTTAAATAATGGTATTGACAAGATAAGCTGGTCTCGTAGTACAGTCGTCAACTCGTACGACTTAACAACATGCCCGTCATGGGTTCAAGCCCCAAATAGACCGTGCCGCCATACGTAGGATTGACTATCCTGCTATGGAAGGAAATCAATTAGTCACTGAAAGCCAAACCCATAAGAGGTAAAGGCAGGCCTTGACCGACAACGGTTGTTGAGCCAAAGAAGAAGAAGAAAAATTAACAAGATAAGAAAATAATTTTATGTGACACTTTGTTCCGGGAACGTAGCTTTTCAGATAAATTATTCCTTAGTAAAACATAGTCTATTTTGGTAGAAGCTGACACGCATCTGAAGCCATACGATTTTACTGTTGTCAACCGGTTCGCTATTTTTATGCCGAAACCAGTTGCAAAAAATCTTTAACTTCAATGGCTTCTTAAGTGTTTTCGTGTTGTTGTTTGTTTGCCCATTATAAATTTAATTGAAATTCAAGTGACATCTTTTTCGAATTGTGTTTAAAGGTCAAATCAGAAGCTGCATTTACCTCAACAGAAAGTGCTCGTCAGTGGTAGGTTGTTTCCCAATAATTTTTCACCTCATCTAAATGTTAATGGTCTGACAGCTTTTGTGTGTTTGTGTGTGCTCCAACGTGCCATCGTTTGTAGCAACTGACACGCCTGACAGCGGTGGCATTCCAGGCTTTTGCAAAATGTTTGCCAAATCAATAAAACGACAATCGTGTATTAGAAACAGCCCCGTCAGGAAATCAGAAAAAGAGAAAAATAAAACGAAACAACATAAATAAATTAGAGCAATATCAGGTTGAATAATGTTCCGAAATGCGTGTTTTCACGAATGCCGTATTTCTGGCATGTGTTCCACATCCCTAATAATGTCCTGGTGAGAGAATTCCAAATGCAAAATCCACCCAATCCTCCTTCGCTAACTCACTCACTCACTTGCAGAATCAAATCTAACACAAACTTGCTGACGTTGTTGTGTTTTGAACGCGAAGGCTTTTTGTTGACCCCCATTTGCCCCACACTACCTGTTTGTGCCAAATAAGAAAACCACAAAATAGAAAACGAATCTCTCTTTAACACCTACCGCAGCATCAAAGACGCGTCACGGTGTGCTGGTTTTGGTTTTGTTCTTTCAATCAAAACCTACTTTGAAGCTAACAAATTGTATGTTTTTGTACGAATTGCGGCCAAACTAGGTAGATGTGGAATGATAATCAAAACTGTCACAAAACCTCCAATTTATCTAGCGAAAAAAGGAAAGAGAATTCCAACACACCGACTAGTACATAAGTACTGAAATAAGCATTCCCGAAAGGGTAGCTTCAGAATTTGGCGCCTTATTTATGGATACAGGAATCAAATGATCAAAGGAACTGTTGACACGTCTGTATGTTGACATAAGAGCAATAACAAGTGCGAGATAATTATAAAGGCAGGTGCGCTTATCGATTAAAACGATAAGCTGATCGACGGTGCCATAAAACACCGAACAGAGCTAGAGAGAGAGAGAGATAAAAGAAATGTTCGGAGCGGTCAGGGTTCGCGCGCCAGGTCAACGATCGAGGATCGGGATTCGGCAGAGCGCGCGAGAAATCTTGACCAAATAAGGGCTTGCAACCAGAAGCAGAAAATCCACCAAAGGGACAAGTCGAAGATTTGTAAAAAAGTGTGAACATTTAAATTAGTCGAAAAATATACTTTTTTAAATCCACGCTCTACAACCGACTTGGTAACGCTTCCACAGGAACAATTGTACTAAATTGTTTAGTGTTAAATACATGCTATTTGTAGTAACGAATTATGTTTCAAAATCAAATTTGAAAATATTTTCGGCAACTTAGTCACCGATTTTATCCTCTTCGGTTAAAATCGTGAGCGTCGGTTAAAAAAAGGCTCGGAGAACGCTGGAAATAACACGATGTGACCTGTTTCGTTTAGCTGGAGGTATGAACCCGCGACAAGAGGGCGCGCGCGTGAAAATCAGCTTCTGTTGTACAGTCGGTGTTCTCAACAGGATTTTCCTAAATTTCATCCCAGGTTACGGGATACGGTCTGAGTCAGGAGTTCTTTCCGTTTTCGGTCGTTACCGGTGTTTGTGGGATATGTTTATTGTTTGTTTGGGTTATGACTACGGAACACGCCTAGCATCGTCGCCCTGGACAAGACATTCTTCGGCGAGTGGTGCTTTCGAAAAGTGCCCTTCCTGCTAACATGATATCCGGATTTTAGGTGCCCTTGGGAAAATAATGTTTTGTGGCCGGCTTCTGACTGAAAGACAATAAGCTCAACCGGATACACCACTGTGGTTAAGGGGGATATGACCGTTCCTCAAGGCGAGAACAGACATGACTGATTGCTTTTCAAATTTTTTTGCAATTTGTAACAGTGTCTCTTTTAATGCCATTTTTTGTGCTGGTGTGCTGTAGGCTTAAATTCTTTCCGATAAGCCGATTTTTTTGTCTTTTATGTTAAACGGAAACAAAGCAAAGAACGACCAAAATAGGATTGTTTCTTTAGCGCAGGGCGGAAACCTGAACTGCGCTGAACTCAACAATTTCAAGGTGATGTTCCTGGCTTACCTTAGCTGTGCAGTACTGTGATTATATATGCTCAGAAGCAACTTCTCGTAGCAGTGACCTTCGCTATGGGACCTCGCATCTGGAAGCAATTTTATACCATTTTTCGTAAATATTGTATCCCACTTAGATGAGGTTTCATTTCACCTATCATTTTTCTATTCAAAATCCATTCAATAAATAAATAAATTATTTAAAAAACAAAATACTCAGGGGAATAGGTAAACTCACACACATATTTACACACGTACACAAACGTATCATCAAGTCAGCAAGGTGCCACAAGAGATTGAGTGGGAATGGTTTTTTCTTGGTTGTGTGAGCAATTTATCACTATACGACCAGTTTCAAGACGCCCCGAAGCTGATCGGAAAAGCACGTGATCTGCGTTAGATGACTAATGGGTAGGGATCTGGTGCTGGAAGGATTTTTGCTTTAAAAAAAATCTGCTACACTTCCATAGACGTGGGACGTCGTGATGATGGTGGGGGTAGTGTTTGAATTTGTATAATTTGTCCCACAAGACCAAAAAATGAACTTTGGAAGACGGCAAAAATCTTAGGCTAATCTGTTCAAAAAACACTTTTCACTGGATGTGCCGGTAGGGGGCTTGCTTTTCATAAATTATCGGCCCTCGATTCTGGGGAGCGTATTGCAAATTTCGAGGTGCTATTCGCGACAAGCAAGTCACGCGTAACGACAACCACAGGTTCTTTAGAACGAGGGTTACTGTTGGTGGATCCAGATTAAGAGTGATGGGTTGTATTTAATGCTACTTATTTTTGGTGATATTAGCTACAACATCCACATCTTCCACATCTTTACTAAAACGAAAGCGGATCTGGAAACTAGTGCTGAAATGACTAGTGCAAATAGTTTGCTAGCAATATGAAACTTATAGAGTAAATGATGGAGATACACAACAGCATAATGTTAACATTTTTGCATTTTCTAGTTCCTTTACTTTTGGGCCGGTCTGGTAGTACAGTCGTCAACTCGTACGACTTAACAACATGCGCGTCATGGGTTCAAGCCCCAAATGGACTGTGCCTCCATACGTAGGACTGACTATCCTGCTATGGAGGGAAATCAATAAGTCACAAAAAGCCAAGCCCACAAACGGGTACAGGCAGGTCTTGAACGACAACAGTTGTTGTGCCAATGAAGAAAAAGAAAAAGTCCCTTTACACTAAAGAGCTGTTACAAAATAGGTTAAGACTTAGAATGTAATTTCGTTTGAAAGGGTCAATAAGTATTAATAATCTGATATAATAAAAGAATGAACGAAAGAAACATTTCCGGCCACAACAAATAGTTTTTCGCTTGACATAAAATTTGTATTTTAAAGCCTCCATGGAATGCGGTCCCGCCATCTACAGGCTTTCCAACAAAAATATATCCAATCGAGTTAAAGTTACGAACTTTCGCTTGATTTTGCATAACACGCACACGCAGGTAACCTGTAATTGAATTCGCAGCACCTTACACACTCCATTGAGTTTCTTGATTTTGGTATGTGAATTTTAGAAATGCTGTACGATAACGTTGTTTTAACTTTTGCGCCGGGTTTCAAATATCATTCCATTTTTCACGCGTAAAAAAAATCGGTAGTCACTGCTTTCTAACACAATAATTTTTGGCCATGGCTAGAAAACGTCAAGTTGAGCGTTTCGAAAATTTAGGGAGAATAATATTGTATAAAGTAAAAGAGCAGATGAATACTGTGCAGCTTAACTTTTTTTTTTTATTGTGATTTGGTATAATTATGAAAATGATTTTTTCTTCTTGGGTGTTGTTAAATATTAAAATAAATATTAACGGTCAATTCGATGGTACAGTGGTGTTTTCTGTCAATCCCGATAAAGGACACTATCGAAGTGGAGTCGTGCTGATAACGATCGGGCCGAGCAGTCCCGATAGCACGAAAATTCCCAAACGTGGCAAAGGTTACGATCTTTACCCATTCTTTCACCGATCCCCGAACCAAGCGACTGATTTTTTAGCTACAATAAACTAACGTTGCTTAAAAAACGCTTGTGTATTTCATATTTATTGTACATTCGGGTGAACGAAAGAATTCTGTTGATAACGTTTCAACAGGTTTGTTTTAAAACCAAGGTCGTGCGAAGCCCATTTCTTTGTGATAACATAAACCTCGAAAGTAACACCGTGCGTCTTGTTTCATAAGTCAATTCAACTTCCACTTCTTTTAAATTGATTCACTGCACTGACTGCAAACAAATTTGATGAATCATTGGCAAGCTCAACATTTTATTCGATACCAACCAATATCATACCGTGATCCAGAGCTGAATAATCGGAAGCAGTTAAAGATAAATTTGGTCAACATTTACCAAAAAGCTGGCTCTTTCAACGATTTGAGATTCAGAGCTTTTTTTTTATGTTTCCCTGGGGGCCAAAAACTTTTTGTTCACATTTTTTCATGGTCATCAGGTATGACAGTCATGGCCCCCTGGGAAGTATATTTGAATCAAGGATGTTATAAGAGATCAGGTAGTGGAATGGAGTGACGCCCTGCTGACAGCTAGCCATTGGAGAACTCGCTTGTCACTTTCCCCAGAATTAAAACGAAATTATGAAATCTACGTTCACTTTTCATTGAAATTAAATTTTAAAATTCATTACCAAATGATTATCCTCATCCGAATTTACCGTTTGTTTTATTTTATGTATCAAAAACACATTAGTTTATGTTATACCAATTTTAAAGATGTATGGGTTTTGACATAACAACTCTTGCTGGATCGAGAACCCGCACGTTAAGAGGCGGTTTGTCAAATTGATTTGTATTTCACCACTTGGTCTCTAATAACTTCCGTGATTTGAATATAAACAAAATAAGAAGCGATGAAAATAACAAATTAAAATATAATTTTGATTGGTTACATGTTGTGTTCACGTTTTATTTGTTTTGTTTTGATCATCGGGAAAAACAACATTTTACTGGTGTTTATACTTTTTACTTCGATCAATTCAATTAGAAATACCTTTAATGAAAACAAAGTAGGTTGACATTTAGAGGCTAATTTGTTTTTATCTATCTATCAATCTATTTTTTTCACTCTTACACATTTCTCACACGCACCATCCATTGACTGCACTATAAGGTACATTGTAAACAAATCGATAACGCAAAATTTCACTTTCTTATCAAGCAACTCTTATCATGAACATCTCATTGGAACACCTTGCGTAGTCACATAAACTAAGCACCAACACCCACCTTCGGAAAAGCACATAATTGGACAAGCACACACTTTCCAGAGCCACTGATTGAATTTGAAAAGAACATCTTAAAACAAAACATCAACAAAATTCAAACACAGCTTAGGGTTCCGTACCCTTGTTTTCAGACGCAACTCACAAGCACAATAAACATTTCACCAATATTTAAAACTCCAAGTCGGTATCGGAACGTTCCATATTGTTTTAGAATGTCGTGTATTTTGTTTTATAGAATAGCTATCAACAGTAAAATCGATTGAATGATGAGAAAACGAACACAAATAAACACTGTTATTGAATGCACTCGCGACACGGGACGCAAAACTAGAAATCAACATTCAGTTGTTATTTCTTTTTGCTTATGTCGTCTACAGACAGTATGTACCATGAGTGCAATGTTGAATTAGAGGAATCGTTATTCAACCCTTGCTGTTTTTCCTCTTTTCTGATTACCACGCACTTATTCTATATTTTTCGACGTTTCTACGAATGAATAGCGTTGATTGTCATTGAAATAAATCAATCCTATTGAACATCAATTTTATATTTCCCCTTGCGCACACATTCGCGACAAAAAAGCTGATCCAATATCCAGGTGATGAGCGTTGCTAAATGCTTTCGATGGCCGTTCAAATTGATAACACACAAATAAAATACAACACAAAGCAAATAGTTTGTATTATGTGTGAGCGGCTCACGACAGACAAACCGTGGGAAATTGCAGTTGTTTTCCAGCTTTGCAACAATAAGCGGTCGATGGAATGCCTTTGCCTGTACATCCAATAGGGAAAATGGTCATGCGTGGTTGTATGTGTTGTTACGTTAGGGTCTGAATATTCGCTCATACGGATATTATCATTAAATTGAAAAGTTTACTTCCCCATCTGCGTCATCAATTAATTCCTCGAGAGTTCAGAAAATAGTTGAATGGGTTCGCACCGTTTCCCCAGACAACTTCTTGAACAAAAAGATTCAAAACATTCTAAAATCCCAAAAAGTTAGCCGGTTGATTGTCATTGTCATTATATATTGTCTGTCTGTCTCAAAGGTACTAGTTTGTCTTTTGCTTCAAGGTCCATACTACTTACGGCACATGATAGGAATAATTTGAAAAGGATGTTTCGAATGTTGGATGGATCTAATGACACTTTAGAATCAGTGTTGAAAAGAGGAGGAAATGAGGCAAGAGGCTTTAAAAGTACATAAAGAACATCTCTTTTTGCAGGAAATATATAATGTACCGATTATTAATTTCGTCCGGATAATAATAGAGGTTTTCATCAAGTTGTGCTTCTGTAGCCCGAAATAAATGCGATTTTAGCGAAGACAGTATTGGAAATGAATTCCATTAGGACAAAGCGCTCAATGTATGTGGACTTGTATGGATTACACTGAGTCTGCGGCGTAAAGGGCACACAAAGCTATTGAAACACATCAAAAGAAGGTGAGTAATGAATTTAAAATTTCAAAAACATTGGGAGGAATTTTAAGATAATGTTAGAATTTAAACAAGTAAATGCATTTGAGTTGAAATACAAAATGCAATGAAAATCATACATATCTTAAGCTCAAGCTTTGAGAAGAACTTAAGTTATGGGACGAACTGGAAAGACGCAACTCTTAAATAGTTTCCCACGTTTTGCAATGTGCAAAAAAAAATCTATGGGCTAAAACTTGCACCTTGTGGGATACCATGTACAGATGTATATATCATAAATCGTTCTCGTATGTCCAGGTACTAGGGATGCCACATCGGTTACCTAACTCGATCCGGTATTCATTTTCCTTGCGACTCCTGAAAATGCTTGCAATAAGGCTTGTCTCTTCTATGATTTACATTCCTGCTCACAGCATCACAGACGATGGATTTAGCAAGCTTTTTAGAAACTGAACCCTCGCCCGAGACTCTCGATCGTTGCATAGTTACACCAAGCGAACGCCTTCGTTCACCATAGCAAAACAGGTAAAAAACAAATAACCTATTAGGATGTATTTGATCGTATGATTTGTCTTCTGATAAATATAATTGTCTCGTTTCGGAAATAAAATGCACTGAAACCGGACTTGCGTGGGGAAGGCGACAGCAAAAAGACACTATGCGTGCCTGAACGTGCGTGCCTTTTCTACCAACAAGCGTTGCAAGAGCAAGAGAACACAAATCACCCATATGTTGAACTGCACTGAAGGGCGAAACAAAAGACAACACCACTTTGCCCGTAAGGTCCGTTGCGTTCCTTTTGATTAAATGCGAACAGAAAAGTCCATGACGACGGGCATGGTTCTTCCTACCTCCTTCTTTGGTGCGTGTGTGTGCTGGTTAAGCTTATGTGGTTGTTCTTAAGATATCCCTTTTATAGCCGCTATCCTGAGGACTATTTCGCCCTCCATTGGGTTTGCATGAGTCAAGCTCAAAAGACAATCAGAGAGGATGCCCCTTGACACCCTCGAGAGATGATATTTGACATTTCCATCGTGCTGTTCCCGCCAGGCGCCTGATTTCTGCCGATTTGTCTTCACCACATAGGGTTGGACAATTTGTCCACCCTCATACAGCATATAGACCATTATTTTAAAAATGGATTTGCTAGTGTAAGTTTCTCCATCTTTGGATGTCTATTCAATTCTTTTGTCGAGCCTATTTTTTCCAAGAGTAAAGATACTTGTAACCAAACCCAGAATAGGCTGAAAATAGCAAGTAATATGAGTAAAATCTAAGGATACAAAACGAACGTCACTTCCCACGCTTACAGGACACAAACAATGAAACATTTCCTTTTCTCCGTACACATCTTTTCGGTGCGAAAGCACATCCAAGGCGTAATATTGTGCTCTCTTTTGTTGCCATGTTGTGTATGTGTGGGTGTGCTTGTTTGTTTTTCCCACGCCCTGTTTGTCCCATCACCTTTCACGGTGTCATTTCTGGATTCTGGATTCTAATTTTCACCCGAAGCAACAAAAAGGCTTCTCATCTTTTGCTCGTGTAGGGGCGTTTCGTTTGTTATGCCATCATTGTCTTGGCATCTTCTCGCATCCATTGTCTGTTGGTACAAAAAGGCAACAACATCAAGCGAGTTGATTTTGGCACGAGTTAGTATATCTGTTTTTCCTGCTTCCTCTGTTTGTTCGGTCAGTACCAGTTTTTCGTAGATTTCCAAACACTTTCGTATGGACAAGATCCAGCGGAGCATACAAACGGGGTTCTCAGGCGTCTTGAAAATACCAGAAACGGTCGAGGTTTTGTTTGATGTGTAATGGGACTTTTATTCGGCGCAGCGCACTAGCTCCTACGTTTTTACTAATGGATGTGGCGCACATTAGTACTTAGTTCCAACCGCCGCACAACTAGCCAAATTCTGGATAAATTAGAGCCTCCGTCCATTATCCATACGTAAGCTTCTGTTTGCCGTTGTGCCAAGCCGAAAATGGTTATATTTTAGCCCAGCTGGCGGGGCTGGAATCGAAGAAACTCAATGTAAAGTAAGTAGTGAAGCTTATTGCATCAATTCTTAGTAACATTGAAAGGAAACATGTACATACACACCGCTTGTATAGTGTTTATTTTTCTAGAAATGATCTGAATGCTAGAATTCATTATTTGGAGAAGCTGTTCCGGCAAAGAAGCTAATTCTGCTGGCGAATGTGTTGCTCCGTCGCAGCACCCAACGCCGGTGCTTTACACCGAGTCGGATATATTTTTTTCTTCGTCGACTGGAGAGTGCCTTCGACTATTAAGAAATGAGCGATTCTGAGGTTTATGTTCGAATGCACTTATTTTATTTAGGTTTTCAACGGACAGCAGGGCCTTTTACAAGTCCAGAACATCTTTGAGAAACAATAAGATTTAACTAATGCTTGATTCACTATATGTTCTCGACAGAGCCGCTCTCGGTTTCATTGCAGTTGCAGACTTCTGGAACAAAGTATTCTCTCCCTCGGAGTCCCCAGGACCTCGTTATCATCTCATTTCTCGCTATCAGTGCTTGGAATATCCACCTCGCCGGTAGGATTACACGACGGACCGCAAGTCGATCAATATGCAAATGATATTCAAAACGCGTTGATTGGCAAAGCCCTCGTAACTCATACTTTACACCCCTAACGCAGTGTTCGCCATGGCCATTATTGATAACACAAACTCACACATGCTCGCACTAAGACATCGATTGAGTAATAAAAAAGGTACAATATACATAGCGAGGTTCATTTTTCGTGTCTCAACGGATACTGAAGCCCTCGCAGTGCATGTGACAGGTTCTGAACCTGCTCCCCGCGGCATCATCTTTGTCCTCAGCCATCCCGATCGAATTCCAGTGTTGCATAATTAATGCTGTACCTTCAATTTTACCGATTACGATCGTTTTCGTCATCGGGACCGATAATTTGAATTTTACACCTGCTGCATTTAAATTACATATTGGATAATGACGCTTGCTGAAATGGTGTACAGAGTGTGAACTTCTCTTTTCACATACCCCGTTTACAAATGAGGTTTGGTGAAATTTGAGAATTTCAATGACAGCCGTCAGTTGAATCCAGTGTCAGGTAACGCAAACCTCAAAGTTTTACGCCTAACCTGCTGTGTAACGTCGTGCTTCGTGTGGTCTGGTCCTAGTAATGGCACATAGAGACATCGCCTCCGAGTCAGCCAAACCATGTGATGAGATCAAATTTTTACCACTGAATAATAATTATAATAAAAGATTACGGAAATTAGCTATATTGTGTGACATGCAGGGTCGGCTTATTGAAGCACTTTTCCAGTGCCAGTGTGTGAGAAACATTTCTGGTTGAAATTTTAAATAACATCTCCATATCGTTATCATACTGTTGGGCTGGGTGGTGTACAACGTCGTCAATGTCTACTAACAAACGGTCTTGCCAGATTGGTAGGCGTTTTTCTGTCAATTACCTGCGACGGGCAATTACTTGTTTATCCTTGCTGACGTTTCGAAACGATAGTTTAATTTGAAACCTTCGCTTGTTCGCTCTTCCGTTTCCGAACTATGCCTGGTAACATATTTTGGGATTCTTGTCCTCCCGAGCAGTTCTGGATATTATTGAGCTTCGATAAATGCGCAGAACGCAATACACCGTAAGGGAAGAGCAAATTATCATAAACAGAATAACCAATCCTACGTAAATGAACTTCCCATTCTCCGTCCCTCAACGGCAGGAAGCTTCCTGTAGCTTCCTTCTGCAAGGGGCCAAAAACGTGAAAAAAGTTAAAATTACCGATTTATCCCTAAAAAACCATTCGCACGAACCAATTTGGAGCGAATTCTAATGCATCGTCACTCAACGCCACTAATACCAGAACGACTAAAACAGCATCCACTCGCCGTACATTTACCAACTCAATGGAGCTCACTGCAGATATCCAACAAGCAGCGAACGATACCAACACTGTGGAAGCTTCTGATAGCTGCAACCACTACACTCATCGTACTAAGGTGACTAGTGATATTAGTGCTGGGCACTGCCGAACAAATACAAAATCATCTTCTGATCCTGTTTTGAACCATGATACCACGAACACTGGCATAGCAGAAAAAGTATGGTTATACTTCACGAACATCAAATCGCATGTCTCCGCTGATGATATGCGTGTGTGGCTTAAAGCTGTGCTGCCAACCGACAACATAGATGTTTACCGTCTCACGAAAAAGGGCGCAAACCTTGATTTGATGTCCTTTATATCGTTTAAAGTGAGTATTCCCAAATCACTCAAGGATCTGGCGCTTCAATCTACTATTTGGCCAGTTTCACTTACTGTTCGTGAGTTTGTTGATCGTGGCCTACCAAAGCAACGTATACATGAAAGGGCCCGATTTGACCCTTCTGCGCTTACTTCGCATCGTTCAAGCAGTGCAAATTGCTCTTCTGCTGCGCCAAAAAGCACCGCTCATCCGGATCATTTTTTGGATCATCGATCGCCATCCCCACAGCGCGGGAATCAATCACTATCCCAGATGACCGAGATCCTAGAGGCTATCCAACCGGAGTTTCCTCCCACACCCCCTCAGTTATCACCGGGGGTGGGGCTTCAATCACAGAACAATCTCAGCAACACGAATCGCTCACCACAGATCAGCCCGTTTGCCAAACGGATAGCTCACAATTAATAGACCCCTTCGTGATCTATTACCAAAATGTTCGAGGCCTTCGCACCAAATATAATGAATTGCGCCTTTCTGCGAATGAATCAGGGTTTGAAATGCTTGCCCTTACTGAAACATGGTTAAATGAATCGATTCCATCCAATATGGTCCTGGATAGTGATTCTTACAATATATACCGTTACGATCGCAGCAGGTTAAACAATGAACGATCGCGTGGGGGTGGTGTGCTGCTTGCATGTTCCAGTCGTTATCCGTCTGTGGCACTTAACATGAATCAACCCACGCTTGAAGCTTTATGTATTCGTGTTTCTTTTCCTAAGTTTCGTCTTTATGTGGGGATTGTTTATGTGCCACCGTATTTGAGCAGCGACCGCAACTATTTCGAATCCCTTTCTGCTTTCATCAGCGATGCATACATGCATATGAAACCGAATGATCATCTTATCCTTCTTGGCGACTTCAATCAACCGGCGTTAGGGTGGTCGCCTGCAGCCGCAGTAAGGTCAGATTCATCTTTACCTATGAGACATTATGTGCCTCATATCTCTTTGAATTCATCCAGTTCCTGCTTTTTGGATGTGTTAAATTTGCATGAACTCTATCAGCTGAACGGGGTGCATAACCATTCAAATCATTATCTGGACCTGGTGCTCTCTAACTCTGCTGCTGCTGCTTGTTCTTCTGTGTATCCTGCTTCGTCACTGCTCCTGCCCCAGGATGCCCATCATCCTGCTCTGGAAATTGCGTTACCGTCTTCTTTATTTAGGGCTAGTAGGGTTAGGAATGAATTGCCTTCTGCTCCTAATTCATTGAGTGTTCGTTATAATTTTCGTCTTACAGACTATCGTAAACTTAATTCTATTCTATCTCGTGCCGACTGGTCTTTTTTTTATCAATGTACATCGGTCGACGAGGCTGTCCAATCGTTTAATGCTTTGTTAACCTCTGCACTCCTTTCATGTACACCTATTTTTCGTTCCCCTCCTAATCCTCCCTGGTCCAATCGTACTCTTCGCAACCTGAAAAAGGATAGAATGAAATATCTTAGGAGGTATCGTCTGAACCGATCTGCTTTCAACTTTCGTTTATTTAAGTACGCTGCCTCTGCGCATCGACTATACAACAGGGCTTGTTTTGAGGCCTATTCGAGTAGACTGCTATCGCGTTTCCGTTCTGATCCAGCATCCTTCTGGCAATTTGTTAGGATTCGAAGAGGGTGCAATACGTTACCTAATGAAATGGTACTTGATTCTCGAACTGCCTCTACGCCTGTTGAGATCTGTGAGCTATTCTCTGCACATTTTTCCCAAATGTTTGAGCCACCGGTTAGTGACCCTAACCTTATTGAGGGTGGGCTACTCTACACGCCAGAGAACTTAATTAATCTCTCCGATACTTCGGTTAGCTCTGAAACAGTTGTACAGGTGTTATTTGGGTTGAAACGTTCTTTTACTCCTGGTCCAGATGGCATTCCTGCCTCAGTTTTAATAAACTGTAAGGACGTGCTTGCTCCACACCTTGCTAAAATTTTCAACCTTTCACTTTCTCTCGGGGTCTTTCCTGCTCTTTGGAAATCCTGTTGGCTTTTTCCGGTACACAAAAAGGGATGCCGTAGCATTGTCTCTAATTATCGTGGGATAACTCAAACATGTGCCACAGCCAAAACTTTTGAGCTATGTATCTTTCCAACCATACTTCATAGTTGTAGTTCCGCTATTAGCCCTAAACAGCATGGGTTTATGCCTGGTAGGTCTGCTTCTACTAATCTCATGTCTTTTGTTACCAATATTTTCAGATCTTTTGAGGCAGGTACCCAACTTGATGCAATATACACTGACTTTCATGCTGCATTTGATAGTTTGCCCCACTCTTTACTATTAGCTAAACTATCTAAACTTGGTTTTGGTGATGGCATTATTAGCTGGCTGTCCTCATACTTAAGTAATCGATCTTGCAGGGTTAAAACCGGGTCGTACTTATCTGAGGAGTTTTTTTGTACGTCAGGTGTCCCTCAGGGTTGTGTGCTAAGTCCACTTCTGTTTTCTTTGTTCATCAATGATGTCTGTAATGTTTTACCTCCTGATGGTCATCTCCTTTATGCGGATGATATCAAAATCTTTTTACCTGTGTCCTCTTCTTCTGATTGTATGAGTCTTCAGCATTACCTTAATGCATTTGTTCATTGGTGTTCATCCAACTTACTTCGCTTGTGCCCTGATAAATGTTCTGTTATTTCTTTCTCTCACTCTCTTTCTCCTATTTCATTTAACTATACTCTCTCTAACTCGTCTCTCTCTCGTGTTTTGTCCATCCGTGACCTTGGTATTATACTCGACAGTCGTCTTAACTTTAAACTGCAGCTTGATGAGGTTCTACTAAAAGCTAATCGAACTCTTGGGTTTATTTTACATTTTACCTCTATTTTTAGAGATCAAAGCTTCTTAAGAAACCTTTATTGTGCTCTGGTAAGGCCTCTTCTTGAATATGCTAGCATCATCTGGAATCCTCCTACTATTGATGGCTGTTCGAGAATTGAAAGCATTCAGCGCCTTTTTACCAGGGTTGATTTTCGTCGTTTGTTCGGTGCTGCCTCACTACCTCCCTATGAAACGAGATTGCAGTTATTCAATCTTCACTCTTTAAGCTTCCGCCGCCAAGTGTCTCAGGCATGTTTTATTGGTGGCTTATTACTTTCTGATACTGATGCTCCTGATTTACTCTCGTCCATCTCGTTGTATGTTCCCTCTCGTTCCCTTCGTCCTCGTGATCCTCTGTCAATTGAAACACGTCATACTCTCTATACTTTCAATGATCCTATTCTATCCTGTTTCAGGTTGTTTAACCACTTTTACTATCTCTTTGATTTCGACTCCTCTCTCAACTCTTTCCGTAACCGTATTTTTTCTTCTAATTCTCTTTAATTATTCTTCTAAGTTTCATTTAGTTTTGATAGTCTCTACGCTCTACCTTTGTTTTTTTTTCTTTAATTTTTTTGCTAGGTCTAGACTAGTTTAGTTAGGCTTAGTTTTTCATGAATTATTTTGTTTATTTGTTAGGGTTTATTTAGTTTTAAGTCTGCCTTATTTAGCCTTGATGGCGGATATTGTATTAATAAATGAAATGAAATGAAATGAAATGAAATGAATTCTAAGATAAATGCTGCAGATCCGGATTGCAAGTTGAAAAAGAAAGAAAAAAACTAGAGGAGCGCTGTTTGTGTGCGAAGGAGGTCTTGTTCAATTCCCACGGCACGCACACACACACATCACTCTTGGATGGACACGGTGGAGGAAAGACCCCGTAGAAAGTTCTCAGTTTTGGTTTTGTTTAGTACCCGTGCTTCACACATGTGCACACACTTACATGAAAAGCGCCACGATTTTCATGAGTAAAATTTTAATTAGTGCCCCGATCTGGTTTTTCATCCGCAAATCACCGCATTCGCGGTATTTCATTCAGTCACCCGCTAATCACCGCATGGTGCGGAAGATACTGCCAGCGTTTCCCAACGCTCCTACGCAGAAGCCGCTGGAAGTTGATAAACAGGTTTATAAAATGGTACCTCGCTTCTCGAGTTTCATCCGGGAAAGGTACGAGTGACATAAGAACTTTGACACTAGGTTTACGGAACCCGTCTATTTGACGGAATTTGAACATTGAAGTCAAATACTAAAAATAGCTTTTGTTTAATCTTGATTTTTACTTTTTATAAATTTATCATAATATACTATGAGTTTGTAGCATAAGTTTTATTTTTATAACTTTCATACGTTTTCAGATACATATGTGGTATTCCTATCTCTATGGCACTCGTCAAATTGACGGGTGGGTTGATTACATTTAGTTTATTAAGTTAAGTTGTCATTTTTTTTAACATAAATTAATGTAGGAATGAAAGAGAACTTTAAAAAATATTATCATTTGAAAAATCTTGAAAAATGATTTATATAAACGTAATTGCTGATCAACTTATTTCTCGTGTTTTTCGAGGAAAAATTTAGTATCGCGTTTGGCAGAATAATAAGAATAATAATAGCAAGCGTGTTTTATAGCAGAATTGATTTAAATCTTTATCCGAACTGATATGCACCGATGGAGAATCCACTGCTTCTAGACGAACCACAAGCTGTTGGCGACAATGTTTGACGAAACTTATCTTCTATCAATGTCATCGTGTTTTTTTTTTATTCAGGAGGAACAAAACGATAACGACATCACGATTGTTCTAGCTTTTGTTTGTTTACAGATGTATGTAAGAAGGGTCAAGTTCTACAAAGCGCAAGTTACTGAATGTTTTAAGCGTAATTATCAAACTAAATTCGTTTCTAGACAATATAAAATTGGACGATCCCGTGATAGGTTGGAGGGACTTGGCAACACGCTCCTCGTTGGTTTTAAACGTTCCCTTAGCTTGGACTGAATATCCGGTTGCGTGATTATTGCGAAATTTCAAAATCCAACAAACAATTGAAAAATTACATAAAAGCTCAATTAACTAAAAAGAAGACTAAATGTGGATTTATTGTTCAGTCGTTTAATCTTTTACTGTTCATAAAGTGTTGGGCGAACAAGTGGCCTTATAATTGACATAAAAATTAACTGAACACAGTATATGTTAATAACCAATCATGCCGCTTGCAGCGCTACGCAACGCTTTGATCTATTGCAACGATCATTGAAGCCAATTTTTATTCATATAACTAACCCATAAACAAACAGTTCCACATTGTGAATCTTTTCAATAGACCCAATAGACGTCGGTTTCTGTACGTGATACAGCGAACGGAATCTTTAGCGATCGATAAAACCACACTTCCTATTTATGTGGTGCCTCCGTTTTGCCGAACCTTTTCGCTGCAATTCAAGTTGAAGCATTTCCTGTAGTGCCTATCCGCACGATTCCACGCAAGGGTAGAACAACGCACCCATTCATCATGCGAGAAAAGTTATGCTTTTTATTTCACCTCGATGTTTCATTTTCGCTTGCCTGCCCCTTTTTCGAATACATTTTTACTACACTGTCGTACCAGTTTTCCCTTTCCAAAAGCAGGCATAAATAAATCGGTACCAGTGGTGGATGCTTGGTGCGTTGGGAAGGGAACTACAGCGGAAGCACACAATTGCTCCATTTTTTAACTCGCTTACGTTTGTCTCTTGTTATTGGAAATGGAAGAGTGATACGAAAAATACAAAAAAAAATCAGGCAGTCTTTTCAAGAATCGAGATGGAATTCTGTCATTTCCGTTTCATTATTTTCTTTAAATCGTCTTCCGGGTCTAGTTTTATACAGAAACAGCAGCAGCAACACCAGCAGCAACAGGACTTTTCAGTGATTGATATTTAAGCTTGGGCCACGTGTCGGCGCTGGTGCCGAAGAAGCATAAAATCAGCACTGGGTCAGCAAACGGAAGGATGATGCTACCCGCTTGGCAAAGAGTAACTCATTTTGATGCCTCGCGCTACCCCTGGCCTTAGTTTTAAAGGAATCATGCGACACACTCACACTCCACTACCCCATCCCATGGAAAAACGCTCCCACCATCGAGGTGTTGACCAAAATTTCGCTGTATGCATGAGACACACACTCGCACTCCTCCAGCCCTCCACAGCTGAACGCTCCCACCGTTGCGAAGTTGCGAGAATTTTTGCTCTGAGCGTGAGACCCTGATGCGCAAGAGATGACACTATGTGTAAAGACGATCATAATTCGATACGGTCAAAATGCGTGGATTGTCGTTTCATTTATCTGGTAATGATGATTTCACTTCATCAAAATTATAAACGTTCACAACTAGGCTGATAACAATATTTGAAATGTAAATCAGAATAAAATCAATTCATTTGAAGTAAAATAAATACCATTATACTCTATTTTGTCCATACGATCAACACTTGTACATAGTGCCATTTACTTTGTGTTCTTCACTCTCGCGCTGTGTTGTGATCGTTCTAAACTCATCGCCAGAACGAATGCAAATTTCATATGGGAAGGATTGGTGCCGGTAGATGCGAAAATTATTAAATGTGAATAGAAAAGTGGTTAAGTAAATCGTGAAAGATGTCAACGCAGGCGTAAATGCAGTATGTTTTGTTACATGCTCTACGGGTAAGTGCATGCATAAGAAGAAGAATCTTCCAAATGATGTTTGTGTTCTAACAATCGTACTGCTTTCAATGTTTGTTTATTCTTCTATTATTTTCCATCACACCTAGCTATTTCATTACCAAAGCTCTTGATAACAGATCAAAGCAGATGGATCGGGCATACAGAGTCGCCGTTTAATTTAAAATATCTTCGTGATCGGTAAGTTTTAAATAGTACTAGTTTTGTTCACCATTCTAATGCTCGATTTATCTTTCATTCCTCAAGCAAACGCATCAAACAGCAAATGTTTTTCCTTCCAACAGCACGCACCATCGGTGGTGCAGCAGCTAACGTTTTGTTCGCCTAGCGCGCACCATCAAGAATTGATATTTTGCCAAACAGTACTGTGAATAAAAAACTGCACACTTACTGTAGGAATTTCCTGGAATTTTTTGGTCGGCCTACGCTCGCAGGAATGGTGGGTTCGTTGAGGAGAAGGAAAGAAAGGGTGGGAGCGAGGATTAACCAAAAACGGGGCATTGAGAATGAGGGGAGGTGCGCTCAGCGCTCACGCTGGGACACTCACGATGCTTGAAGTAAAATGTTAACAAGCATCGATTTCAAGCATGCATGTCGCGCGACATTTTGCCAAGCGGGTATAACGAATAGTTTGCTTTGGCAAAACTTCTGTTTTCCTCAGTCAGAGACGGCATATTTCTCAGTGCAGTGACAAACAGAGTTTACAGAAGGACATTTCGTTTCGGAGGGGGGAAAAAAGATGTCGCAAAAAGGCGCAACTGTAGTGATCACATATTTGTGATGCAGATAGTTGAATCTGCCTGTTTCTTTTTGTGTTTTCTTTGATGTGCTGATTTTTTCCAGAGCCATTATAAATAATTGAAATGATCAGAACCGGATGTAGGTATAGGTACTGTTGTGCTAGTTGCGCATTGCGTTTGCTGCTTGGGCAAACTGACATATGTCAGTCAGGGATTGGGTTTGTCGCTTGGGTTTACATTTTTTGTGACAGTAGAATTCGGAGTGCGACACGCACACATTGAAGTAATAATAAATGAACTTTAGTCTTGCAGGCGACATCAACGAAGAAGGATCGTCTTGTCCGTGAGGGCTCCCGATTTATGGTGAAAGAAAACCTACTACCCCACCCCCTCAAGTTACAGTCCACCGCTAGAGACACAACAGGTACAGTGGATCTGTGTACAGTGTACAGTGGATACAGTAATCAATGGTTCCTGGTGCGTATTTGATTTGGGCACCTCTTGTAGGAACTATCTTGAGACAACGGTTTCTTTGGAATTTGGCCACTCGAGATAAGCAACGCTGATCGTGTATGGTGTGACCATTTTCTGTAAAATTTTATCTTCAACCCAAAAGTCTAGGTGTAATAACCTTTATCAACTACATCCAGCTCTTCTAGGGCCTTACGCGCAAAAGGTTAAGAAGTTCGTTTTGGTTGGATAGCAATGTCCATCCTCATTCTCTTGAACTGTCTCCTTTCTCTCTCTCTCTCTCTCTCTCTCTCTCTCTCTCTCTCTCTCTCTCTCTCTCTCGCTCCCTCTCTCTCCCTCTATCTCTCGCTCTCTTATTTTCTCACTCTGTCTTTCTTTCTCATTCTCTTTTTATTTTAATCTCTCAAACTTCTCTGAAGGCGTGTTAATTCGGGACACGTGTTAAAAGACGAATGGATTCAATTACACTTTCGCATATAGCTGGAAAGGATCCGTTTCCACTTCCTATTCCAATTTATTTCCCCTAAGGGAAGGGCAATCGGGTCGGGCTTTTGTTTTATATTATTTTTTGTGTCATGTAAAGCGCTGACGTTTTTGCAATCGTTTGAAAATTAGCTTGCCGTAAAGCAGGTGGTTGTAGGAGTGACAGCAGAATGACAAAAACGGTAACCGTGCAACTAGACACCCCGTGAAATGGCGATGCGCCGTGAAGCGTAAAGCCAAATTTGATGACATTCGATGATATTCGATGATAGATCCATACAAAACCAATCTTTTTTAAGTCGTATATTTTCAGGATATGAGGACATATTCAGGACATGAATATTTCTTCGCACCATACAAGATGACAGCTGGGTACATACATTTAGGCGTGAAATGTTTCAGCCATGTTGATTTTAGCTTTTTTTTAATGCTTCACGGCGTGAAATTATCTCATTACGTCTGGCTGCACGGTAACACTCGCGATCAAATCGCGAAGTTAAAATTAATTTGAAAATGCTCGAAGCTATAAACAGGCCGCTTTTAATGTGTTGAACAACTCGGAGCTGTGTGTGACGCATTTCGTTCAACTGCGAGCGGTGCTTTTAGTACAGTAAACTGGAGTATCAGGATGAGCTGTGGCGAAGTTGATATTTGACGAGTATAAGTAACTTGTACTTACTGACTTTAACTAAAAATCAATAGCTTCGAAGGGTGTATCGACACATAATTTTCATTATTTGTACCCTGAGAAATCTAATCTATAAGTAGATGCAAATATATTTATCATTTTGCAATTAACTCGGTCAGTGCTTTTGTCGAGTCTCGCGAACTATCGAACAAACTTTGTTGTAATAAATATGTATTACCCCATTTTTCATCCGTATTCGAGGGATCTCCGGTAAGTAAATCACCGTCCATACACAACTGAAAAAGCTCAGCAATGAGGTCAAGAAGCGGCTTAAAGAGGTCGTTTGTTGTATTACTAAATTCATTTCCTCTCCAGAGTGTCTTAGTGATGGGAGGATGTGAGAGCTATTCCCTGCATTCCTTTTTTTACGTTGGTTACTGTCTAGGAGTGAATGAAACAGTGGAAGTCTATGAGATCCAATCGATGCGGGTTTCGCCACAATTTCCTACTGTCGTCGTATTCTCGCTTCCCTGTTGCGTAGATCTTGGAAGTGGCATGATTCATGATGCAGACAGGGGCATTCTTTTTCCGCACCATCCACTCTTGTTTTAACACTATTGTTGTGCTCTTTTTGGTTTCGACTCATTTTGCCCCACAATTCTAACCTGACCATTGCTTTACCCGACATAACTCTCCGAGAGGTGCTGAAGAATTAAGTAAGTGTAGCACATTCAGGTTTGATTCCATCTCCCCGTAGATCGTCGTTTCAGCAGTACAAGAGAATGCTCCCTTGCGTACCTCAGTCAAGTACAGAGGCGCCGTATGTTGCGTAAAAGAGGACGGAATTTATGATAGGATTACATCCCCGGCCAGATGTCTGTAAGCACCTGGATAATTTTTATAAATCGTCTTCGATCCATTACAGACTGGGGTGGGGTAAGGTGTACTCTCCAAATGGTTAAGCTTCTAGGGCTGTTGCCTTTTGGCTTTGGCGTCTCGTTCCCCCAAAACTCAGGTCGATGGAGCCTGATTGCGATCGAACATGAATCACGTTAATGTCGGTTTTTGGGATGTTTTCTAACTGCCTAACCTGGTGTTAGCCGAAGCATTGGAATGGGCTTGTTCAGGGCTTACTACCGTCCAAAGCGCACACGGACGCCTGCAACTCATCACTCATGGGTACGGGTCGCTGTTGCACAGTGAAGTGATGGTAGTCGTGGAAGTGAATGTTTCATCTTGCCTCTTTCATCCCGGTTGAGGCAAACAGAAGCAATGCGCATTTTTGATACCGAGGACGAGAGTACCAGCTTATACTTACAAGATCAGCTGGCAAATTAAGGATTAGTTGCGCCTTTTTTTTTGTTTCCGGCAAAGCCAATCAGAATGTCTTAGGAAAAATAGAAAAAAAAACTTTTCTTATTCGATACAAACGCATTTTCACTTCCCGGGAACATTTTGTGCAGAGTTTTATGGTCTCCTTTCGGGTGAAGTAATGCCACAACCACCACTGGTCAAAGTACCGTGACAGCGATTAGCAAAGTTTACGAGTAGTGTAGCCAAATACGAACAGAAGTTAGCACGCCAATTCGCAACCGACGTGGTATTCCCCCGGGCAGTTAGTCATAATTCGACACTTATTCTAGTGTGAGTTGGTAGTTGTTGCCAGAGTTCAAGCGTGGAATTAGGATTCAAACATACCCCACACGCTCCTCATGTTAAACATCTATTTTGATAATAGATAGAGCACTTTAAGAAGAAAACATTTGTCATTTATTTGGCCCGTATTTTAAAAGATATAAAGAGCAAAATGATGTGAGCTGGAGAAAGAGTGAAGGAAAAATGTTGTCCTAGCCTTTGATTTGTGAATGGTAATAACCACGTTTTCGTAAGCTAAATATTTGTTTCTTGAATTTTTTTCATTTCCAGCAAAAACAAATGAGAAAAAAGATACGTTAATATTTTTGCATTCAAACATCACGAATATTTGTCGGATAAAAATATCGTAACTTATCAAAATATCTCGTAACATACGGGTTCTTGTTTTAAGAAATGCACAATATACCACCGTTAGAATAGGACTTCGGAGCAATCAAAAATTAATGTTTAAACACGATTTAACTCGATTTTCACTCCTGTCAAAAGATTGCAAGAAAATATTTTTGTTTTTCATCCACCGATGGATAACTTGTGTGGAAGCGTTACCAAGTCGGTTGTTCAGCGTGGATTTAAAAAAAGTATATTTTTCGACTAATTTAAAATATTCACACTTTTTTACAAATCTTCGACTTGTCCCTTTGATGGATTTTCTGCTTCTGGTTGCATGCCCTTATTTGGTTAGGAATCAGCGCGCGCTGTCCCGATTCCCGATCTTCGATCGTTGACCTGGCGCGTGAACCCTGACCGCTCCGAACATTTCTTTTATCTCTCTCTCTCTCTCGCTCTGTTCGGTGTTTTATGGCACCGTCAATCAGCTTATTGTTTTAATCGATAAGCGCACCTGCCTTTATAATTATCTCGCACTTGTTATTGCTCTTATGTCAACATACAGACGTGTCAACAACTTGGATTGTTTAAAAAAAGATTCATCAAAAGGCTGCTCGACTTAACACGTTGTCTGCCACCATACATGCCCACTGAACTGCCCCGTCAGGCCACGGAATCACTATTTGAAACGATTGTATTTGCTTTTGGTTTTTTTCTCTTTTAAATCAAATTCACCAATTCTCTTTGTTGTCTCAGTCGCTCCACAATGTCGTTTGTTGGGCTTATTCCATGGAATTTCATTCTTGGAAACCCCCCTCCCCTCTCTTCCCTTATCTTCCCTTTCTTTACCCCTCGCAAAAGTCGGTGACATTCCGACTCCAATGCTTTGCAACGTTTTAGTGACGCGCATGCAAACGATGCTACAACAATGACAGGCAAAGCATGGGCCGATCAAAGGCACGTGAAACTGTGAAAATATCGTTTACGTATTGTCCAAGCTGTCCCGATCAACCTCAACTTTGTGATGAGTGTTTTAAGATTGTGCATCAAAAGTAAAGGATGAATTAATGAACTCCAAGATCTTATACTTATTGTTCATTTTCATTCTCATTTATTTATGAAAACATAATTGAAACTCATTTTGATATTTTAATCATTTTTTTAAGAAATAATAACCGTGAAAGAAAAGCATTGTGAAAGAACCGATCAAATACGTGCAAATTTATCTCTTGTAACACGTCTTTTACAATGTGTAATGTGTCAGTCACTAAGTGGCTGACGTGGCAGACAACGTGTTAAAGTACCCGTTCAAAACAGTATGTTTGATAGATTTTTTCTTGAAGAATATGCCGTGTGAGAACATGGCTAATGAAATGTACGCCTTACGCATGTGTGCCTCTTGTGATCGCCTCTCAGATACCTGTGAGGTTTGTGGGCTATGAAGATACGTAAGAGGTTACCTAGAGTAGCTCCTTGCTCCCGCTAACCTTTAATCTCAATCCGAATGCTTGCCACTCGTACGAACTCCATGTGTTCGGGAACTCCGTTCTCGGAAAATTAAATTGTAAAGCCAAAGGTAAGTATCACAGGTGTACATTTTACGTCGTGGCTGATTACAAGTTCACATGGCAGGCCCGTACACACCGTCAACGGAAAGCCACAGCAACGGAATGTCTTCTGAAGCGAAAGCATGCGCGTTCGCATATACTTCACCGGTAATGTTAGTGAGTGGTGTTAAAGTGGTGAAAGAAGAACTTGGTTGGATGCAATTTTGATGCTTACATTCTCGTTTCCTCAAACTCGGCAGCAGGAGGAACCATTTTCGGGAGAATTTCATTTCATCGTACCCTAACAATGACTCGGGTTCCTCATTTACTCGCGTTGTGAACACATTTGTCACGAGTACGTGATCGGCACGGTTATGCATTTAAATGACGGGGTCGTTTCTTGGCCTACCAAACGGCCTCCTGGTGCGATCTTAGCTGTTCTAACGGAGCTTAGAAGGAAGGTTCTAGGGAAAAAGCGTCATTTCGTTACAAGACATTAAAAAAACGGTCTAAGTTGCCGGTACTGGCTGAGTGTTCAAGGGTCTTCATTCTCTCTGTTGTTACTAAGGCAGTTCCTACTCTTGTTCTTATTTGTCTCGTTCAACCGCTGGCGAGCTAGGGCATCATTTACCGCAAATGAGCATAGTTATCAGTCAATCCTATGCATGGGCGGCATAGTCATTACGGGTCTTGTTTGAATTGCTGTTTTGTTTGTTTTGATTTGAGCTTTAAATTTTCGCTGACAGAGCAACTGAATTCGACATATTTTGATGCAAAACATAACCTGTAAACGTTTCACCAAGCGATTTTACGTTCACGTTCACTCCGACTGTAACGTAAAGCCCGCGTAGAAAGTTTGAGGGAAAACGCGACAATTCATCACAAGACATTTTTACAAGACGGTCACAGTTGTTTACGGTACACACTCTCGATAGTTACTGAGGTATACGCTAACGATTGTTATAAATTTGAAGTTTGATTCTTTTTTTTTTGTGGTTCATTTTTAACTCAAGCTCGGTGGAAAAAAAACTGGTTATTACATGCTTTGCACTGGAAATATGCCACATATCAACAGAATCGTGCTTCAGCCTGAAGTCATGCTACCAGATTCGCAAGGCGTTCGTGTGAAGAGTTAACAATTTTGTTTCTGTTTGCCCAGCCATGCAAGGTTCGTCGATCTTCTCGTCCTCTCCGATCTCCTCCCCCTTCGAAGTGAGACGGCATTCTTTAATCATTTTCTGCGGCGTCGGCAGCGATCCGTATTACGATAAAAGTGATGCCGGAAATTTCAACCCACAATCGATTCTGTTCTTTGCACTGTTTTGTGATGCATGTTTTCTTAGACGCTGATAGTTAGTTTCCTCCGTTAAAACAAGGATCACGCCGACAGTCTGCTTTAGGTTTGGTGGTTTCATAATAAGATAAACAAATCGCAAAACGTGCGAAGCGAACAATGAGCATCTAGCCGTAGGGCGCTGTAGGGGCTTTGCAAAGAAACGGATTTTGCGTTGCACGGTTCAAAGGACAAGGCGTCGAATCGTGCTCAGTACAGTGGTTTGTGATTCGCATGAAGCATCATTCGAAAGCCTTTTAATCGCAACCCGGAATGGGCATGTTTTGCTTCGATGAAAAAAAATCAATTAACACTTTCGGGGAAGGCACTCGATCCACTTGGTGCTCACTGTTGGTTGTGGAAGGGGAGAATTTTATTATTTGTTTTTCTAATGATAGATTGACTATGATGCTGCTTGATGAAAAAGTTCAGCATAGAGATGTTTATATTTCATTGTAAAGAGGGTCGCTATGCAGTTTATGTGAAATATCCTGCTTAGAGCACAAAAATATCAAAATAGATTGATGAAGGATTGTTTTTATTTCTATTTAAAAGAAAAAAAAAATCATAGGACATAAAAACGTATCGAAAACATTCAATTGATATTTGTGATAGATAAATTGAATAAAAGTCTGTAACATTACTCATACGAAACATATGTTTTTACATTAATCTTCGTTTAATATCATTTGATTCAATATTGGATGAAGATGAAGCACCTAGTGAATTAAACATAGTTTACTTTTTTATGGCCATTGATTCCATAATAAAAGAGCTAGAATAAAAAGTTAAAATTTTTATTGTTTTTGTTAGTAAAACCTCAAACTGAAAAACATTATTTCATATCACCCAGATTATTTGGTTACAATGGAATATGTTCTTTAATTCATGTTCTGTAATATGTTGTTAAATATGCTAAATATTTTATGTTCTGATCATTTTTCTTCAATATATTTTTCATTAGTACTGCAATTTGCAAAGTTTAACATAGTCAAGAAATTTTAACCTACCCAATTTAACCTTACAATAATTGTCCTTGTTCGATCTTACTATTTCGGATAATCTTTTCTTTCGTGTGTCGGTGTAACTTGTCTAGCGTTCGATATTTATCGGCGGTTGTAGCCTGTTCAGCTGCAAAATTAGAAGAGAGTTTTATTTCTAGAACTACACTTATACTTATAAACTAATCGCCCGAGCCGAAAGCTCAAAGCTCAACGAAACGATCTTCGTGTTTCGTTAAACAAGATTAGATGACAGGGCTTCCGTGTCTGTGTCTCAACAGTCCTATTGAAAAACTGCTGAGTTAGTCATGGCTGTAAGCTATGAACTCAATACCCTCACAAATAAACTCAGTGCGACGAGACATTCAAGATGAACAATTTAGTTGAAAGGAAACTTGAGTTGAGATTTGAAGTGATTTAATGCTTTTACGTTCTACCAGTTTTCAGAAAAGGCTTGATGCTGTGTTTGCCTTTAATGTCACGAGCTTTTAGTTTTGTCTTGCCTTGCAATGCTTTTTTTGTGTTACATTGAATTTCAACGACAATCACTATGAAGTTACTGAGTGCTTTCGTTGAACTACATCCATTTGAGCGTCCAATACGTCAGCCATCGCGAGACGGTTCCGTTCCGAGTTATTCCTCACATCGAAACTGTACACCTCGTCAAAGCTACAACGCAAGCGATAAAAAAATCAACCATCGTACGTCATTTTCTGCATAGCAGCGAAAGACCACCAACAAACAGTGCCGGGAAGTTTCCAATAAAGCTACAAGTCAGCGGGACAGTCGATGTTAGCATGTATGATTCAGCGCCAGTATCCTGCGAGAAATGTGAATAATGTGAAACATCAATTTATTATAATTTCTTTTTAATTATGCATGTGTTATTATGCATGAAAAGGGAAATGGTGAACGTGAAGGAATTTATCTGCCAAAGATTTTTGCTACGCACGACAGCCGTATGACCGTCCGGAGGATGGATGGAGAGAGAAATAAGTGATTTTATAAACTGAAGATTGATTGCTTATCACGTGTCGTTTGTTGTGCAACGTGTCCCATCCCTCGAGGCGTGGTATGCAATGGTGGATCAGATATCTCATTCGAAACAATAACACATCGTAGGAAGATGCATCAATTGTCGTTTAAAATGAATGTTATGTAACCGAGACGTTTTGGAAACCAGCCATCCTTAAATCCTGATACCTGTGGTATGTATTATTCATGCTATGGTATACGCATTCCGCTTCTTGGGTGGTGTTTTTTTTATTCTGTGGGAAGGATAACAACCGGGACAAAAAATCAGCTGCAGCTGCTGGTGAATTTGGCTTTTCACATGTATGCAATATTTTGTAAATTTTATGCATTCCCCACATCCATACCACAGCAAAACCACCCGAGAAAGCATCCTAGTCCAGTACATCGACGGTGGGATGTATGCTTCGAATGCCGCTAATAGCACGACGGTTTTTTCTAAGCCAATGCGCCGTTCCGTTGTACACGGGGTGTAAACTTAACCGAATGAAAGCTACGACCAACAAACAGCCAGCTGGTCCAACAGCAAACGGTACAACAAAACGGTACAAAACGTAAATATTTATGCTCACTTCTGGTTTCGAGCGGATGCTGTTAGTACAAGAGTATCCAATACCCAGTGTTGTATGGTAGGATAGAACGGCACAGAATCTGTGTTTCGGAAATATTTACCACTGCGCGTACATACTGTGCTACCAAAGAACCCTTCAAAGTGTTGGTATGTTACGCAGACACAGCACAGAGCTTTTGTTAGTGAGTATGAGGGTGAACTGCAAAAGTGGCGATGAGATTTGAACATGACCATCCAAGCAATCTTTCTTTCACCTCGGGGAGCAACCCAGTGCAAACCAGAGTTAGTGCAGAAACTGGAACCATAACTGTTGACATGGTTATGTAAAAACACCTAACATTGGGGCACTATCATTGGTGTGATGACCAGGATTGTATTAGCCATTTTCTGATCGGAAGAGCTCACACCACAAGCTAACACACTAAGCTTTGGAAACCACAGCCAACATTTGGTCAGAGTGGCACTGGGTCGACTAAAAGTCACATAGACCCAATGGTGATACACAGTATAGGGTGAAAGATAGTGCGAATGATGCGCTTACATACCGTGTTGCATTTACAGAGTAAATGCCGGGGAAGTACCAGCGCACTGCGATGGAATGTTTCATCCAACGGTGACCTCCGGCCAAGGTACTGTTTCGAGGATCGAAACGATGACAGGTTTACACAAATGTACATCTGTGGAAGCAATTGACGTGGTACAAGTTTGGAGCTAGTCATAAAAATGGCCAATTAATTGATTTTTACTCACTTGCTCAAATAAACAGAGCAATTTAAAATTTGAACAAATTTATGCATTTAAAAATTACTATTTCATGTATTTCTACTGTCGCACTGTTTGTCCCTACAGCTGAAGCCGCTGCTGGACAAGTTGAATTTATTTGTGGTGTACTTTTAATGACGTTCCTCAGCTTTACTGTCGCTTTGTCGTAGCGAGTCCAGTCGGAGCAAAAGCTTGTCGTTCCCAAAGCTCCTGTCGTTCCCGTTTTGCCTCGAAAACGTCTCTACCTTGCAGGATGGAGATGCAAAACCACATCCACTTTTCACCAACAGCACAATCTAGGCTTCATTTATTCTCCATTCGAGTGTAGGTAAGCGTTGTAGATTTCAACCATCGTGTCATGGAAGAGCCAAGTGGTGATGGCACCCAGTGGTCAGTTTAGGGAGTGCCATAAGTCATGATTTTTAGAAACCAAATTTCACACCGCTCCGAGAACTGGCACACTGCATCTTACATACGGTACGTAATGACTGTGCTGTATGATGACCAACTTTTGCTAGTAAGTTGGCTTCAATTCCGTGTCCTGTGTCACTGTGCTAGAAATAAAAATAAAACAGAAAGAAAACAGACACTCTTGCATGACACTGATTGCGTCACGTAAAGGGCTTTAAAATATCGCCTTATTCTGAACGTACTGGTCAACATGCCACAACCCGGTATTGTCGATTTATAAATTTAAATGAAGTCTTCTATTTGTAGCTGTTTTTTCCTCAAAACTGTCTTCGATGAACGACCAAGAATCACGTCAATCAAATTGTAATGCAAAAACGGATTCAAATCGGATGTAACCATCGTCCTCCAAACATTTCATTGACTTTTTCACCTGACACTCGGCGTTTCCAACTCCCCCCGACATGGCCACGATGGTCGTTGTAGAAGAGAATGTCATTTCCTTCTGAATTTGCAGCTCTTGCCAGCGTCATCGCTTACCTGTAATGAAATATAGACAAAATGACACAATTCATCAAATCCCAATCTCGCAATGATCAACGATTGACCTGTCCCTTGCTACTGCTCTTTCTAGCTCCACGTCCCAAATAAGGTTGAACCGAGCATTCAATCAGTCGCACGTGGGCACTTGATTAGCATTTCCAAATCGATAATGAACGGAAACTACACCGGACGCCCTGATTTTCATCGCACTCGATAATCGTTTCCGCCGCAACCCAAAACACTTTGCCAACTGCAAAGACTTCGAGCATCACCTAACTCTCGTAGCTGCTTCGACTATTTGCCGGGCGTCTACAATGAGAAAAGAGCAGCGTTTCAATTGGAATTTTCATTCATCTCTAGGGAAAAACCTTGAATTTCGTCCTGAGAATCGAATTAGTTCCGTTGCCGTACGGGACGAAAGTGCACCTCCGGAAATGCTGATTGCAACGTCAGCTGCTCAGTCCGGACAGTCGCAACCGTTTTTTTTTATTTCCTCAGCCGTTTCGATTAGAGGATGGAGCATTTAAAAAAAAGCAAGGGGAAATAAAAAAAACTAACCAAAAAAGTACACAAATTCAAAGTCGTTGAGCCTCAGCATTCAAAGCTAGAACAACTCATTTAAAAGATGCTTTAATGCTTTCGTTAGGGGCTTAGTCCTTGCAAGAATCGGTCATCCAGTAGGGTTTCACGGGCTTGTTTCGTGCGTCATAGACTTAGAGAAAGAGTGCGTACTTGTGTGAGTGAGCTTTGATTGTGTATGAGAGCGAGAAAAAACTGCTAAAGTTCGGAGCTCTAGCGAAGAATGAAGAGTCTTACCCAAGTAGCAGAGCCGAAGTTGTTGAGAGATTTTGCTGTGTGCCAAAGCGAGAGGCCCTGTCTTCTTTCTCTAGATTTTGGACGGCAAACCGCCGCCCGTGCAGAGGTGTGTGGGTGTGACGAAAAATTATGGATGAAATACGGGGGAAGCGGGGTTTGACGTCTTTCGTTCGTCACACACACATGCATTTACCAGCGGATATCGCTGAACCGAGTCTTCCAAACTCTCTCGATCCACCATGATTTTTCTGCTATCGCGCTCATCCGGGTGTTAGGCATCCTCAGTCTGTCCAGAACTTTCCCTGTGGAAGGATGTATTTAAGTGAGGTGCGATTTCTTGTGCAACGTACTTTGCTCATTTACGTTTTGTGCCGTGTTCCTTCTTCCTCAGTTATGGAATGATTTATCCTAGCAAATTGTTGAGGTAAGTTTCTTGCTGTGTGCTTGTGCAGGTACATTCAACTAACCTTTGGCGTCTAAAAAGTTACAGGTGTGTGCGCTATTTATCAACGACTGCATGCTGACCTCGTCAACAATCTTCAAAGTGAGCGACGGAATGAAAACGTTTTCCAGTTTTAAAATATTAAAGTAAGTTTTGATCTAATCCTCTGCGCTAAACTCTCCATAGTAATACATACTACTTACATTCATTATTGCTTCATTCAGCCCCCGGTGAGGACGTCATTACTTAACAGAAGCCGGTTCAACACGCGCAGCTCCTGTTCATGACGTCATCACTAAAATGAAGCCAGCTGGACACGCGCAGCACGGATGGTACCCCGAGCGCGGTAGGAGGAAGGAAGAACGGTAAATTTGGAAGGGGGAAAGCGTTCTGCCGTGTACACAGCGGGAGTATGCCAAAACACATGTGGGAAGGGAGAGAGATATTATTCAATAAACAGCATGCGAATGTGTGCGTATAGCAAATGTGAATAGCTTCAGCATTTCTATAAGCAATCCGAAAAAGGAGGTGGAGCAAACACATTGGTATGCGTCAGCGGCTGTAGAAACCAGAACGTTTAGATGTGTGCGTGACGGATGGTTCGGGCGCCTGTGGCGAAGCTCTCGACAAGACTGCAGACGAGAGCTTCGAGGAGAGCTTTGTAGAGAGCCCAGATTACACAGGCCGCCGTCGGTTTTTGCGTCCTTGGGTAATTACGTTGCACCGTGCAAAAGACAACGCAGTACGCACAGTACGCTCTGCGTACTCTGTACGTGTTTATGTATTTTAAAGGTTTTTTCTATTTTTAACTCCGATCCTAGCTTTTTTTAAAGGCTGGGGAGCAGCTTTGGGGAAGAGAACTCTTTTATTTGATTTCTTTCTCTCTTGTGTCACTCAACCGAACAAGCTCTCACAGCCTTTTAAGGGTGAACGAATCGGTCAGGCATGGCTGCCTTCAATGCCAAACTGATGTTCGGAAACAAAGGCAGGATAGAAGCTGTGGCTAGTTTGCCGGTTAAAGCATAAAAGCTTTTGCAACCCGAACCTAATCGATTGAAAAATGAGTAGAGAAATGAATGTTGTGTGCGGCTCGACAAACGCCAATCATTTGCTAACCGATTATCACAAATCCCCCCGAAACGAGCCCGGGATTCTGTGGTTAGTTGGAAAAGATTGTAATCCCCAGTACCTTAAGCAACCCCATCGTTACAGCCAGTTACCTCTCATCCTCTGGAACGGATAGGACTCCCACTTGTCCTAGTGGTTGTTGAGATAAACCAATCGTTAAACGATCACCTACTGTCATCTTTCGCCACGCGTGAGCTTTAAACACGTTGTTTCAGCACAATACCATCCTAATAATTCCACTTACCGCTCCTGTCAGGAAACTCCAACAGGTAAATTCGAGAAAATCAAATTAATGATCCTTCCTGGCAAACAAATTTCTCGTTTCACAAATTGCCCCGTAATGGCAGATTCAAACGCTCTGCTTTCGACTGGGGATATGAAGGGGCTCCTGGTCGCAGGCTCAAAATAGAGCAACACTCTACGTGCCTCAAGTAGCGTGACCTTTGGGAAGGTTTACTTGCTACCAAGGGATCTGTTATCTTTTCTTTTGCGCTCCAGCTGTCAATGCTTGTTATACAATTGGAAAAAAGCAGCGAGCAGCGAGAATCTTGAGTGAAATATACGATCACAACGGTGGCGTTGACATTCAGATATCTTTTCGGGACGATAAAGGGCTTTACCAGTGTACATTTGGTTGTTTAAACTTGATCGTGGAACTGTGTGCGAAAAATATACCGCATATTCAGTATTGCATCTGGTTAATTCAGGTATCATCAACGTTTTCAAGCTTCATGCCATAGTTTTGGCATTGTTTAAGAAAGATTCGGGAAATTATCCCACGATCTTGAGATAATGTGTGAAACCCTGTAAAGCCATAAAAAATATATGGTTAAGTGATTCAATTTCGCAAAAGCAGAAAGATTACCACCAAACCGTTTGGGGTATGGGTGAATGTAAACACCATTTCGGTTCAGCGGTGCGTTTCATGACACTTCTCGGATGTCGTGAACAATATTTTATTGTTTCACGAAATTATCGCATTATCGGGGAAGACTATACTCAACGTGAAATGCAAACCATCTCCTGTCAACATGGCTTTTATGTGAGCGAATAATAGGTTTCACAATTCATGAGGGGTATTGTTGACTTCCGCGAAATCGGGTGAGCCCGTGCATGGAAGTTAATAAGCTTTCTAAAGCCAATTCGATGAAAATATGAAATTTTATGATATGCACACAACCTTGAAGGAAAGAACGGCTTTTTGTTTCAAGTCGTATTATGGTTTAACATTATGCAGTTAGGGTTATGATGAGATGCATGGTACCGCATTCAGTGTGTGGTATGCTTTACACGCTTGGATATTCTTCATGATTCATCAAGCAGGTGGTATTGAAAGATATTATGATAAAGAGATACGATAAGAACTTCGATACGATAAGAGCAATGCGATAAGAATCTCGTAACTGTTCGCGACATCTGGTATTTCAATTGAGCAGATAATATGATACAGAAGTAGGCCAATGTACGATTCCTAAAAGTGTTACCGATGGTTCATCCCATGAACTTCTCCATCTTCTCAAGTATACTCTCTTCAAAGGTGTTTTCATCGGCGGTTTCTATGGGTTTACCTTCTGTCACCTAGTTTGTGTCAGTGTAGTGATGAAGTGGCCTCACGCAATCCCATCCCCACTTCAAGGCTGTTTTGTACTTGGTTAAAGGACGTTCTTCTACACTGTTCAGCTGGCTGGCTAACATGCACGAGCACGTATTGCGAAGTCCAAAAACCTATTCTAACCCGTGGAAAAATGTGATGGGTTACATGGGTTCCAAGTCAACAACAACGATAAGCATGACTTCCAGTAAGCGTAAAAGCCGTGTTCCGGCATCCTGTAGTATTGTTTTTTTTATAAGCACTTATTCCGATAGTGGAAGGATGCTACCTGCAATCAAGGGGGCGTTAAACAAATTGCCTAGCTTCATGGGCTTGTGGATTGCCTTCCTCAAAATCGAACACCGACAAACGGATCACGGACGCGGTGCTCAAGGTGTTAAAATTAGGTTAATGGTTTTTAAGCAAATAAAGTTATTTTATTAATTTAATGTTTTGTTGATTGTTAGTCGTGTGTCGAAAGCTTTTTAATATCGTATTTCTATCATTTAATTGCTGGTCTGCTAAAAAAGAGCTCATCGTTTTACATGGTCTGGTCATATCAAAGTAGTATTCGTATGAAGCATTAAGTTTGTTCGATGGGGACGCCTGGTATCTCACATGAATTTACTACGAATAGTTTAATTGGAACAAAATATCATATTTTGGCGTAAATAATGACCTCTCTGTTTGAATATTACACAGTTTTGATAAAAAGGTTAAATTATGTGTGTGGTTATCCAGAGTAAGTTTAAAAAAAGGTAAAATAAACTGGGGATCCTTATTCACGAAGCCGGGAATAAAACTAATTTGATAGATTGGTGTCTCGGTGCTGGTAGGTGTTCTTCCGTCTGCCGGTCACGTTGCCAACCACCTGATGTGATCATATTGATCCCGTCTGCATGGTGTCGTCTGCATGCTGGAAGGTCCATTCCATCAATATGACACCGCTCGTGGAGGTTCCGTTCGAGAACTTCGCCGGTTGTCGTGGAAACCTGCTTCTAGTGCGGTTCCCGTTGGAACATGACTCCGCGGTTCGCTTTCAACCGTGTGTTTGTCTAGCACGAGTGCATATCTATTAATTTTCATTTTGTAGTACGAACAGGCCGGTCTCGTAGTACAGTCGTCAACTCGTACGACTTAACAACATGCCCGTCATGGGTTCAAGCCCCAAATAGACCGTGCCGCCATACGTAGGATTGACTATCCTGCTATGGGGGGAAATCAATTAGTCACTGAAAGCCAAAACCCACAAGAGGTAAAGGCAGGCCTTGACCGACAACGGTTGTTGAGCCAAAGAAGAAGAAGAAGAAGTACGAACAGTAAACATTGTATTGTAGTCATTCATGATTTGCATTAACATTATTAGAATTCCTGCAATTTGTACTCTTTACTGTTTTCAAACAAACATATACTTGACTTCTTAAACATAAACATAGCTCACCAAACGTAAAAAAATGGTCGGACTCTCAAAGTTTTAATAGTATTTGAGATTTGAAGAATATATTTTCATTGACAAAAAACAATATGGGAAACATTACTGAGTTTCCACAATATTTCTTGCAAAATTATGTACCCTTGGGTATTTCTAATTATATTTTGGACATTTAATGAAGTAGAAAATGGTACATCCTCAATATTCTGTCGGTAGAAATAAAGTGAAAACGAAAAAAATGAGTGATTTAACCATAACCCAATAACAAGCACAGGAAAAATAAAAGCATCGATCGTGGTAAGGCGAAGCGTATGCGAAAGATTATCATTCCAAAACATAGGCACATTCTTTATCTCTCTCTCAACATGCAGTATACTACTTTGCCTGGGAATATTTCAGTCACGATCAAAAACAAACCCCCATAGTGGTTGTAGCGACGGTACTTCGTGTTCTATCTACGTGATCCCATGGTGTAAGACATTTCGTTGCCCCGACGCTTGTGTTTGATTATGCAATAGGTACTCGATGGCAGGCGATGATTTATGTTCGTCACGCGATGTTATGACGTCCCCATTCCTTCGTTTCGTCTTGGTTTGCTTACGATCCGCATCGTATGGAAACTTCAAGCACAAACGCAAGCCAAATCTGTTATTCATGGTCACAAAGCACATACTGGAATTCACAAGCGATAGTTTCCGATCCATAAGTTTACCATAAGTACTCTTAAAGCTAAAAATGGTATTGGAAGGAAAATCTCGGCACGCAGCTTCTTAAAAGGTATCCTTTTCCGTGGCACATTTGCAGTCAGTTCGTACGAGAAAATTTACCCGGCTGGCCAAGGCGCTATGTGCCTCCTGCTATTGGATAGCCATTTTGAATGCAACGGGATGTATTATTTCTACCAGACCTTGTTCAGGATCGTTTGAGCAAAAGCATAGTGCCTGAAAAAAGAAACCATTATAAACCTTTCCCTTGTCAGTATTTTCCGGTTTATGCACGCAATTACTTCCAAAGCGTTCCGGTTGGATGATCGACAGCTTGAAGGGCGTTGGGACGTGCTTAAAAAAGCTTGAAGTTCGCTACGATCCTTACAATTTATTAATTTATTTATTTTTATTTTATTATTTGCTCGGCCACGTTGGGTTACAGCAATAGTGCTTACTGACTATAGTATAACAATTATTCACGAAGGAGTTGGAAGGAGTTTATGGTACGGAAAAGGAGCAAAGACGGGATCGGTAGACAGGATAGGATATGTTGAAATCGAACAGATCATAAGTACTATTAAAAGACGACATAGCTCTTACAAAAGGCTCATTGCGAGCAAAACGTGTACGACATATAGGTAACTGGAGACGAAAACGATAACGTAAGGTGCGACAAGGTGCATACAAATGTAAGCGCGACAGAAGTGAAGGGGTATCAATCGTATTGAGCAATATGCCAGCGACGAAAGAAGCCTGAGCGACCGAGAAGCGGTGCTCCAACTTGGCAAGGCCTAATAAAGTGCATCTATCCTCATACGAAGGAAGCGGAATAGAGTGATGACCCAGCGACCTACGAAATACGATCCTTGTAAAACGTCTCTGGATCCTCTCAATCCTTTGGAGCAGAGATAGTTGGACAGGAGACCAGATGACACAGGCATATTCCAGTACGGAACGGACCCAACAACAATAAAGGGACTTAAGACAAAAGGGATCACGAATTTCAGTGGACATGCGACAAATATAACCAAGACTTTTGTTGGCCTTGTTGATGACATAGTCCGTGTGCTCCTTGAAAGAAAGACTCGGGTCAAAGAAGACGCCAAGATCCTTAGACAAGGACGCACGGGGAATAGGGGCATCACAGACACTATAAGCATGAGTTATACTTGTAGAAGATCGGAAGAAAGACAAGACGGAACATTTTTGAGGACACAGGACTAAACCGTTAGAAGCACACCATGTAGAGAATTTACAGAGCCAGGATTGAAGGACTAGACAATCAGCTGTAGAAGATACAGGAAGAAAAATTTTAACGTCATCCGCATATAGCAAGAAGCCGTTAGGAGGAAGGATCGAAGTACAGTCATTGAGGAAGAGAATGAACAGTAAGGGACTAAGGACACTACCTTGAGGGACTCCCGAAGAACTAAGAAAGCATTCAGAGAAAGAGCCACATATTTTAACTGCATATGAACGATTCTCAAGATAGGAGTTGAACCACGGCAATATAGAGCCACCGAAACCTAGTTTTCGAAGCTTAGCAACAAGTAATGATAGAGGTATACTGTCAAATGCCGCTTTGAAATCGGTATAGATAGTGTCTACTTGCTTACCACTAGACAGGTAGTGATATAGAGAAGACAAAAAACACATTAGGTTGGTGGACACTGAGCGATTGGGCATAAAGCCGTGTTGTTCCGTAGAAATATAATTTTTTACACAAGGCAATACAGATAAATGGACAATTGACTCGAGGATTTTAGAACACGCACAAATAATAGAAATGCCTCTGTAGTTTGATGCTAGTGTGCGGTCACCTTTCTTATAAATGGGAACAAGCCAAGCTAGTTTCCATTGACTAGGAAAAATCCCTACACTAAGCGAGCGAGAAAAAAGACGAGTGAGAATAGGAGTGAGGGTATTGCCACATTTTTTCAAAACACAGGCAGGGATGCCATCGGGGCCTGGTGAAAACGAAGTTTTAAGTTTGGATAAAGCGGATTTTACTAGGCTTTCACTTACAACGACTGAATTACATGATATCACATCAGAGGGCGTGTAAGACAAGCCCACGTCCAAAGGAACCTTAAAAGTACTAGGATCGACAAATACACTAGAGAAATGTTTGGCAAATAGGTTACATATATCAGGATTGGACGTAGCAGAGGACAGATCAAGAAACAGGGTGGATGGAAGGCTAGCAGAGCCTCGCCGAGAGTTCGCAAAACGAAAGAATGACCCAGGATCAATAGTGAAGCGCATTTGAAGACGCCGAACGTAGCGACGATACAGATGGCGATTAAGAAGACGATAAGCCTTGGCCGCATATTTATATACACAAAGATTGTGTAAAGTATTATTTAAACGGTAGGCGCGTTGAGCGCGGTTTTTGTCCGATTTTAATAGACGTAAAGCTCTGTTCGACCACTTAGGATTAGGAGCGGGTTTAAGGAGAGGACAGCAGGAAGGGAAGGCGGAAGTGATTACATTAGTAAACGCTGCTACAGCTTGATTAATGTCACAGTCAGCATTAATAAAGGACCAATCGGTATCGGCTAATATACGATGAAGCTTTTGGTAGTCCAATTTTCTAAAATTGAACATACGAGCCGTAGGTATTCGTTGGGAGGGTGCAGGGCGAGAGTGCGTAAGGAGCACGCTTGTCTCAAGAGCAGGATGATGATTGTCTAGCGCGACGAGTGGAACAGGAAGCTATGACGGGGGAGCAGCATTCCAAGAAGGCAGCATTGGCAAATAGAAGATCTAATTGTCTTCCGCGTATATTTTTTATGCCGGATAATTGCAGCAAACCGTTTACCGACATTCCATCAAGCAGAGAAACATTTTCACGAGATACACCAGTAGGAATGAACTGATTAACGCACGATGCCGACGGTTGCCAGGAGAGTGATGGTGAATTAAAATCACCAAGTAACACCATAAGATCATTTGGTTTAAGTTTGCCAGCAACGAAACTAACACTCTCATGTAAATCGTCAAGGACTACTTCGGAAGAACGCAAATCGGGTGGGATGTAAACAGCGCCGATATAGATTGCAAGGTTTTGAAGCTTAACAATTGTCCAAACAGACTCCAGCGAGTCGAACGGCAGTGATAAAGTTGACGTGTTCAGCACGGAAGAGCAGGCAATGAGTACACCACCACCACGGCAACGGTTACTGTTGAGAGAATTTCGGTCGCAGCGATAGATGACATACGCATCCTCCGAGATAAGAGAGGACGGAATTGAGCCATCGAGCCATGTTTCAGTTAACACCAACACATCCATATCAAGCTCAGATAGAGAGAGGCGTAACTCGTCTAGTTTTGTGCGCAATCCTCTTACGTTTTGATAGTAGATGTTTAGTCGATCGATCGAAGGAATGAGAGAGCGAGATGCGCCGGGAGTGCTCTCGCTGCAAGTTATTAACGGCGGAAGAGAGTCGGACGGATTGTGTGTATTAGATGCAGGGTTAGCTTCCATCAATTCGGGTAAAGTCGGTAGTTCATGAAAATCTTCAGCCGGATCAGCCGGTTTACGCTTGCTGAAAGTACTGCGTATAAGGCAAGCTCATAGGACCATGATCGGGCGAAATAGTGAAATCAGCGTTTCGCAGTTGTGTCGTGTGGTTGATAGAAGGTGGCGAGGAAGGATGATCCGATTCACGATTAATAGGCGCAGAAGGTGCAAGGAAAGCTGCAGTAGTGGGTCGCCAAACATTGACGGAACGGGGATTTAGGTCGATGAACTCCTTAAAAGAGATCCCGCGAGGCCAGGTTGAAGCAGCCAAAGCAATAGCCCGGTGCGAATCCGGTACACCAATTTTAAAAGATACGTAGGAGAGCGTAGAAAGATCCCGGTCGCGTCGTACAAGGCTGTATACCAAGATGTCGTCTGTCCCTATGTTGGAACAGGCCATTTCACGGATCGCTTCAATCGGAGTATCAGGAGCAATACGGGAGATAAAGACCCAAGTACGGGGTGGGCGTTCAGGAACGGTCGTAATATTGTTGTAGGACAACCCTGTACCCGATGACAGCATAGCGCGTGTAGCGGTATTGGTAGGCGACGAGTCGGGAGAGCGATCCATCAATCGGCGTTTAGAAGGATTCTCACCAACAGCTTGATGGGTGAGCTTAGAGGCCGCAACTGGATTCGTGGTCGTTGAGTGCGTAGCAGGAATCGCGGAATGGTGAGCACTCGATGTAGTAGTATGCGTGGCAAGATGAGAGTTGAGCTTGTTCATTAGTGAGTTGAAGGAAGTGAGAAACTCACGGTGCATGAGATCAAGCCCCTTGATGCCATGCTTAACTTCATCAAGCGTTGTGAGTAGTGGAGCCTGTGAGTAGTTGCGTTCCATTGAGTGAGAAGCAGTAAGTGAGTCGATGAAATCTTTCACGGAACGAATTGATGATGCTGATTCCTGTTTCATCAAAGCTATCTCGTTTCTAAAACAATCCAGTGAAGAGGAAAGTTCGAGTCGCAAGGCAGCTGATGTCGCCTGCACAGAACGTGAGGTATCGCGGAAATCGGACTGCAACGATTCCAACAGGTAGGCAGCATCACGAGAAAGGCCGTGCGAAAAGCGTAAAGAGTCAACGGCCCGCAAACGCTGAGCACAATCCGCGCAAGCCCAGAATAGATTTTGTGACTTCTTAAAATCACGCAGGAGCGGGGTTGAAAGTCCAATGCACTTATCGTGGTAATAGTGTTCACACAGACCGAAGCACGGAATTGGATCGTTGCTAATAGCACCTTCACATTTCTTACAGATCACGGACGCCATCGCAAAATAGCGCAAAGTTCAACTGCACAATGAGTGGTCAAAACAACCGCAGGCGGATCGCAATGTTTATTTGTTGAACCGTACAATACACAGGTGCCGCACAAATTTGTGATACGTGAACGCGCGAGTGCAAATTAACCGAACTAAAACAGTTCAAGCACTTAACCAAGAAACCGAAAAATCGCGGTAAAAATCAACTTGGAAATAGCAGAGTGAGAAAGCACAACCAGCCGCTATGAGTGACAAGTGACAATTGCAGCTATTCTGGAGAAAATCTCCTAAGATTATGGGAGCCCCAAACAACTTCCACCTCACATCTACAAGTTGTGAGCCTAGCAAAAGAAAAGAAGCGATCGGTGGATAAATGGCTTCGCTTCATCGCTGATGCACTATCATGCATCTTTTTGCCAGTCCGTGATGGTGTGGCTCGCAGCTTTCCTCGTTTTTTATAACCAGACTAGAACGTGTGCTGCTTTCTTACGTTACTGGGCCAGGTTTCTTTTATTTTTCATTTACTTCCCTTGCATGAATCGTTCTACTCTGCACGTGAATTTTACGTAAGTTGCGCAAAAATCTGACAATTATCCTTGTCGGTAGTCGGAACCACCGAGAAAACACTAAAACGAGGACGCATGGCTTAGCTTAATCCTCCTTTTTGCTCGATAGTTCCGGTGTCAGATAAGCAAAAGGCACTATATCCGGAGCTTTTCTTTTCGTGAGTGTGGCAGGGTTGTATTGCCTTCGGAAAAGCAAGGAAAGGTCACGACCGACTGTCTCTCGGAACAAAAATGTGTAAACTACAAAAAATTGCAGGGCCATACGCAAACGCACCCAGCGATACGTATGCAGTAGGAAGGTGAATAGCAGCGTGGATGGCTATGCAAATTAACGACGTGTCGATTATTCGTGATATCGGCCGTTATGGTAATCGAACAAGCAATCCCTTACCATAAAACGCTCTTTTTCCTACCATTCGATGAACCCGGCTCAATTGATTGCTCCGATTACCGGGTTGAATATAATGCATAGTAAATGGAGTTTTACTCAGCACAAGATGATGATGCTGGTGTGTCTGAAAGAATGTAAAAAAATGTTCTGCCCTTCAAAAACAAAAAATAAAGGTTGTATCCTTACAGCACGTTCCCAAGTGTGGTATGTATCAGTCATTGCCTTGTCTCCTGCTAAACCAATAAACTTGACATTCCATAGACAATGACGATCATTATGGTAGTGAAGTAGCTAGCATGTAGGGTACCAAGTCAGCCGAGATGGATGGTTTAAGATAGTGGTGTTAAAAACAGGTCTTTTGGAAGATCAGCTCAGTTCCTGTTCATTCCGGATTGATCCGGATCATTTGATTGGATCAATCATTTAATCGTTCGTTCTCTGCTAAACCTGTAAGTTAATGCCAAATCTGCAGTCAAAGAGAAAGAGAACATCTCACGACTCTATCAATATTTTTTGGTTGTTTCCCAAATTTTTTGGATGGTTCCCATAGTTTTTTAGCTCGTTCTCACGATTTATTGAGCGCTACCAATTTTGTTTAATGTATTAAGTTGTATTGTATTTTATTGTATTTAATGTAACGTCTAATAGAACGATACCAAAATTATGAGGAAACTATACAAAAATATATGGGAAATGGTGAATAAATCGTGAGAGATACCTCACCTGCTGATAATGAAGAAAATTTGCACTCATATTATTTATTGAACTTTTTACAAATTGTTTTTACACTTATCAGAAGCAAAACAAACCTTAAACATAAATATATCTCTTGCGGGTCAGTAAATATGACTATCAATATCATAAATATTTTCCACTCCGAGTAAAAGGCACTTGTAATATTCCAGTGTCGATACGGAGGAAATTACTATTATTTTATTAACTCGCGTCCGTTCAGCCTGGCGGTCTAGCACAAAGAGAGCGATCCCTTTCTCCTGACTTTCTTAACTAGCCTAACTCGCTTGTCTAGGCTCTCATTCCTTGACACTCATATTATACCTACACCTGTACTACTTACGCCTGCGCTAATCTAAAGCTCTCAACCTAAAGCTAAAGCTCTAAAGCTCTGACGCATGGTGTTTCACATGTAGGTGGCGCTGATCACCACAGAACCCCCCGCCAGTGACGGAGTCGCGATCCGTTTGGGATGCCGTATGCATGCTTTGTGCACTGATACGTCATCGAAAACGAACATGTTTGTTTGGTTTGGCTGTGGTGGAAGGCTCCAGAGGAATGATCTTTGTCTCGGGTGCGGAATCAAAAGCTGGTTTGAGTCGATCGACAGAAATCGACTCATTTTTGTCGTTTCTTTTTATAACAAAAAATTTTCTGCACCTTCTTATGATTGGATAAGGTCCTTCGTAAGGCGCTTGGAGCCCTGTTTTCACCTTGTCAACCCGAATGAAAACATTTTTGCAATTATTTAGGGCGTTGGGCAAATAGCAGGACGATGAACTTTGGTGTTTTGGTGGTATTGGTTCTACGCACTTAAACGCTTTTTTAAGGTCCACAATAAAATCGGGGAAATCGTCAGTGGAAATGGGTTTAGATGGTACAAATACTTCGGCTGGCAGTCTCAGACTTTGGCCATATACCATCTCTGCGGGAGAGCCTTTGATTTCCTCTTTATATGCTATCCTAATACCGAGTAGGATTAATGGCAACCGTTGTGTCCACCTGATAGTGTCCCCACAAGCTTTTAACGCCTCCTTCAACTGTCGGTGAAAACGTTCAACCATTCCGTTAGCTTGCGGATGGTACGCTGTTGTTTGTATCTGGTGTGTGCCCAATAGTTTAGTCATTTCGGTAAACAACCTTGACGTAAACTGGCGACCTCTATCTGTGGTGATTCTCAATGGGCAACCAAAACGGGATACGTATTGCTCTACGAAAGTTTTTGCCACGGTGATCGCTGATATGTCTGACAATGGGTAGGCTTCTGGCCACCTTGTGAATCGATCCACGACCGTTAAGAGGTATGATTTGTCTTCGGACGAAGGTAAGGGGCCGACGATATCTATATGGATATGGTCGAACCTACCTTTTGGCACTGCAAATGATTCTATCGGGGATTTTGTGTGACGGATTACTTTTGCTTTCTGGCACCCCAGACAAGCCTTAACCCAGTTTGCTACGACACTGTTCATCGCTGGCCAAAAATATCTCTCCGACATCATTTTTCGCGACGCTCTAATCCCTGGATGGGCAATGTTGTGAATGCCGTCGAAAATTTCCTTTCGTAACGACATGGGAACGTAGAGCCGGTTTTTTCCTGTCGAAGACTCGAATACCAAATCTGCTTCTCCAAGTTTTATTTTTTCAAGCGTGTATTTTGAGTCATGACATTTCTCGTTGTTTAATAAGTTTTGCAATTGCTCATCAGAGCGTTGATGGTCGGAGACAACTTGATAATTTATGTCTTCTATGGCATCTGCTTCTCCTAAACGCGAGAGAGCATCAGCGACCACATTACTGTCTCCTCTTATGTACCGTATATCACTTGAGAATTGAGAAATAAAATCAAGGTGTCGATTTTGTCGCGGTGACTTCTCAGCTTTCGAAGTCAATGCTGTCGTGAGTGGTTTATGGTCGGTGTAGATGACAAATGACCTTCCCTCTAAAAAATGTCTAAAATTTTTTATACTGAGGACTATTGCTAACAGCTCTCTGTCGAACGTGGAGTATTTTTGTTCTGTCGGAGATATTAGTTTGGAAAAAAATGCCAACGGTTGACACTTCCCTTGGTAATGTTGTTGTAGTACGGCTCCTACAGCGTAATTGGACGCGTCTGTAGTTAATGAGTATTGTGCGTCGGTTTTTGGGTGTGACAGTATCGTAGCGTGAACTAGATCAGACTTGACCTGACGAACTGCTTTGTCACATTCCTCCGACCACTCGAATGTTTTTTTATTTTTCTTACTACCATGTTCAGCAATAAGTTTGTGCAAGGGTCTCAGCGCATCGGAAAGCCATGGCAGAAAACGGTGATAATAGTTTATCATTCCAACAAATCGTTGCAATTGTTTTAACGAATGCGGTGTTGGAAATGATTGTATCACCTTCTTTGAGCATGGGGTAATTCCTTTATCTGAGATTGTATGCCCTAGAAAATCGATAGTAGAAAGTCCTAGCGCACACTTAGTTGGTTTGATTTTTATGTCGTATTCTGCTAGCCGATTGAATACCCTTTGTAAGTGTGCAAGGTGAAGTTCCTTTGTCGGACTAGCGATTAAAATGTCGTCAATGTAGACGAAAACGAAATCAAAACCGTTGAATAGACTATTCATAAACCTTTGGAATGTTTGACCTGCATTTCTAAGGCCGAAAGGCATTCTTAAGAATTCGAACATTCCGAAAGGTGTTGTGATAGCTGTCTTGTGTACATCTTCCTCTGCTATTGGAATCATGTGATACGCCCTTATCAGATCTAATTTTGAAAAATACTTGCACCCGTGTAAATTCATAGTGAAATCCTGTATATGAGGAATGGGGTATCTATCTGGCGTTGTGATTGCATTTAGCCGACGGTAGTCGCCGCATGGTCGCCAATCTTGGTCTCCTTTTGGTACCATATGCAAGGGGGAGGATCCTGGTGAGGAAGATGGACGACATATTCCAAGGTTTATCATTTGTTGGAATTCTGCTAAGGCAATTTTATGTTTCTCTGGATCAAGACGACGTGGTTTTGCAAATGGCAGTGGCCCTTTTGTCTCTATGTAATGCAAAACATTATGGTTTACCGGTTTCTTATAGTCTGGGGGCTCTACCAACGAAGGAAATTGGTGCAAAACTTTTCCAAACTCCCCAGCTTCTACCAAAAAATGTTTCGGAGATGGTGTATCTAGTTGTGCCAATGTGCCTTTGGTCGTTAATTGAGTGACCGAATCGAGTAATCTACGTCTTCTAAGATCCACCATTATATTATTTTTGAACAAAAAATCCGCACCTATGATAGGTCGATTAACGGACGCAATTATAAAAACATGGCTGAAAAGTCTTTTTAAACCGAGACTTAACTGAAACAGCTTCGTACCATATGTCGCGATAGTACTACCATTGGCTGCTTGCAGTACCATGTCTGTTGGTTTGTATGCTTTTCCGACCAAACTAACTGGTATGACGGATACATCAGCTCCCGTGTCTATTAGGAATGTGAATGAAGTTACTTCATCATTTATAAATAGACGTGGAGGAAAACTGTTGTTTGCCCTTGGGAGATCCGCCACCTCCCGTGAGCCACTTAGTTTTTTTTGTTCCGCGCTTCATTAGCTGCTTGCGACGCTGTAAAATTACAGGGTTCCAAGCATTTATTGGCTGCATTTCCGAAACGGAAATGATACCAACAAAAAGGGTGCTTCCTTACGTTAGATGGAGTTCTTTGTCGAATGTTCTGTTTTGTCCTGGAAACACTCCGCCCGCGGTTGCGAGGTCCCTGGTTGTGGTTGGAATTGAATGTCAACTGCTATCAATGCAACTTCGATAGATTTGGGCAACCTCGACTTCCACAGCTTTTTTACAAGTGCCATGGATAGATCTGTCGAATTTCCCGCGAGTTGAATCATATGGCGATAGAACTCTGATGGAGTTCGATCACCAATTTCAACATGGTATAGGAGCTTTGATAAACGAGTCTCCTCGCTGCTTGTCAACCTATTCAACAATTGCTCCTTTAAATTGGAATATGGTTTGATCGGATCTGGATTTTTTATTATATCGAGAACCTTCCCCAACACCTCTTTAGAGAGTGCAGCAATAAGGTATGAATACTGCGTACGCTCCCGAGTGATTTTCGAAAGCTCAAACTCCGCTTCCGCTTGAGCGAACCAAACCTCTGGAACCTCCTCCCAAAATTGCGGTAGTTTTGTTGAAATGCGCTCCACCACCGGAGGAGAGTCTGGGGCCGACCGAACCCCCGAAACACCAGCTTCAGCAAGATTTTTTTCTCCAACTGGCAACATTACTACCTGCCTACTAAAATTCCTATTGAAAATATCTCTAATTTATACAATCTTTCGCGTTACGTATTCTTAAACGCTACCAAATGTGTTCTTGTAAAAAGTAATTTGTAAAATATGAATAGAAAAATATTCGAAATGAGAGGAAAAAAAAATGCTAAATCAAATAATACGTGTATATAAAGGTGTGTGTCTTATTATAAATGTGTATGTGATGGTAATAAATGCGTGTAATATTTGAAAAATGTTTTTGTGTGAATATAATGGTAATGTTGTGAATGAATATATGTTTAGAATATATGCGTTGGTGTACAATATTATATCGCCTACTCCTTCGCCAGCTGAACGGTTGTATTTATAATTTTAAAAATTTAAAAAAAATAATAATAAAAATGTTTTGGAACGAGCTCACCGCTGATGGTTGACGCCCCCTGGCGAAACGTTGCTCGGGATGCTGTGCGCACCGTGTACGGTGCGCGGTCTCTACTCGTTGTCCTCTTTCCGCGGAACGGTGCACTCGATGTCTATCACAGCTGATGGTTTTCACGGTTGGCACACTGCGATGGTCCTCGTCTCTGGATGTTCGATTACGTACCGATGCCCGTGAAAAACGTGTCACGGAAAGTGATGATGATGAAGGGAATCTTACTCCTCTGGGATGATGCACGTGCCGCGATGGCTTCGATGAGGCTGCGATGCAAATGTACCGCGATGGCTGCGACCAAACTGCGATGAGGTATACCGCGATGGCGATGGTACACGTGGTTTCCTGCGATGGAGTGTACCGCGATGGCGATGGTACACGTGGTTTCTTGCGCTGATCCAGCGGCTGCACGCCGGCTGTCGTTTATCCGCGATACTACGGAATGCACACGCCTGGGTCCGAAATGGGATACGGGCGAATACGTCTTATATGCCGCTATCGATGATATTTGCCCTGTGCTGGAGCAACGAGTGCAAGAGTTGGCGTTTCTTCACTGTTGCTGCGTGCTGGTGAGAGGCCGTGCGGGCGTTGAACCACACTTCTCTTCTCTACTGCTGCGGCCGAAGTTCGTCGGATTGGTGGTTGACGAATATAGCGAAACGGTTACAACGCTGCTGTTGCGCGCTGCGCTGTAGTGATGTTTGGTCGACAAGGCAAGGCCTCCGACGCAGCACTGTCATATGCACGGTCACAATTCAGCTGATTATGCTGTTGCGGAACACCGGACCAAATGCACTTCTCACGGTGATCGTAGTGTATAGTGCACTCGTGTGGATGTTGCTTGACGATGTGTGACGACGTCAGCAAGGTTTGCGGTGCCGCACTTTCCAGAAACTCTTCGTGCTGTTGCTTGACCGCGTGGTCAATTTAGCGATGGCGAAACGGGTGTTCGTTACGAGTACGGTGCTGTGCGTTGCGTTAGGGGATGCCCATTGAGGTTAAAAAAAACCTTCTGCGCTTCTGCAGTCACTATTTCGGGGCGATTTCCACTTATCACTGCACTTCGTACTTACACTTTTATCACGCGAGATCACGTCGGGGTCACCAATGTAATATTCCAGTGTCGATACGGAGGAAATTACTATTATTTTATTAACTCGCGTCCGTTCAGCCTGGCGGTCTAGCACAAAGAGAGCGATCCCTTTCTCCTGACTTTCTTAACTAGCCTAACTCGCTTGTCTAGGCTCTCATTCCTTGACACTCATATTATACCTACACCTGTACTACTTACGCCTGCGCTAATCTAAAGCTCTCAACCTAAAGCTAAAGCTCTAAAGCTCTGACGCATGGTGTTTCACATGTAGGTGGCGCTGATCACCACACACTCTTGTGGAATATTTAAGAAGCTTCCTGGGAAAAGAGTCAGAGAACTTCTGTTCAGCTTCCCTTAATTGTCCAACTGCTAAGATTATCTCATAAGGCACAATGTGAGAATGTTTCAAACCAACTCAAGCCTGACTGCTTCGGGTATTAGAAGGCCACAGCAAAGCCGTTGCAAATATCGTCTGGTTGCTAAAGTGCTGTGTAGCCTTCGTGCTCATCGGTTGCCCAACACGTTGAAATGTGTGACATAAATTTCATCAGAAACGCTTTCCGGCTAACATATGATACAGTTTCTTTCCTCACCAGCCGGAAGATAAAAGATTTTCCCGTTCACCACCGGAAAAGCTTTGCAACAAGACGCCCTAAGAAAGGATTAAACGAAAAACTGTGCTTCGACTTGGATCTCAGATAAGTATTTGCTCACCTAGGAGTCTAAAGAGTATACGTTACATGTAGGCAGAAGGAAAGGATCGCAAACATACCGAGACATTCGGAAATGGAAACATTCCAATCTGGTACGCATTCCTAAACGTTCTTTCTTGCCTTACCGGGAGCCACCTGAAGGTACTACACATGCCCATGCCGCATGAATAATTAATGTCGCGTAGGATCTTAAGCAGGTTCGATTTCGGAAGCGGGTCCTGGAAGATTGTCACACAAAAACTAGGTATGAACCCATACCAGGAGAAGCAGCTACCCATCATAATTGAATCTAGAACTCGTTTCTTCATATCTCTTTTTACGTATTGGTTAATCGTCCTAGATGAATCTTGTACCACGAAGTAAAATTTTCACGTAAAAACTGCATTTATGCCGTAATTGAACACTAATCCAATACGATCCTTTTATCCAGTACTTGTTCGGTTACGTATTAAAGCATGAATCATTAATTTTGTATGTCCATTAAATACTCTCTATAAGTTGTTGTTGGAATGCCAGCACAAGCTAAATGTAAGCTCGTACTGGCATTCTACTTTGAGAATTTATGCTGTGAGAATTTGTCAAACTTAAATCCGATTTTCTTAATACATTTTGACTCGCTGACATGAAAAAGTGGAAACGGTTTGAACAGATGCGTTTATCCTTTGCCTTAATTTGCTAATGGAGTGAACAATTTATGTTCCGAAAAAAACTACTTTTCCACTCCAACATTTCCTTTAAAACTTAGAATGAAGTAAAACGGTGTAGAAATAAACTACAGAAGAGAGAACACTTTTGATTTCATTACTGACTTCTGTGTCTGTGTCTTGAAACGTTGCCATTCCATTTTTTTACTATATCGCTCTCCGTCTGATACAGAAAATAAATTTGTAACCTGCGCTGAGTTGTTCACTTCAGAAAAATCTTCTTACAAAAGAAAAAAGTACTGCTCGCTGAAGTAAAGGTTTAGTTTTTTTTTGCTTTCTTCTTAAACCACAACCGTCACTTGCAGCACAAGTCATGGTGGAGCGGATCTCGACAGCATTTGGCTTTATTTCACGCTTTGTACTAAAAGGTGTGGCACAAACAAAATGAAAAGCAAAAACCCTCGTCTTTACAATTTTTTTGATGCCGTTCGTTTGACCGAAGGGTTTGTCTCCGAGTACGATAAGTGCCTGGTAGCAATAATGTTTCACTTTTTTCTAGCCCTCTAGGCAACTTTTTGTCGATTTGTTGCGCGTGCCACCGTGGAAGTGTCTACCTTGTAAATGGCAGCCATTTCCTTAACCCGGACTTTGCCTGCAATTGTAGCAAACGAGATGAAATATTGCGAAGAAAGCAAACGATGCAAACAGCCAAAAAAAATAAATGATTGTTTGTGCTGCCAAAACTAACGAAAATCAAAGCTCCCAGTGACTAAAAGGCACATAAAACACACCAAACACCACTCAACAGATGCCGTGCAGTGGTAGTCGGCTAGTTGTGTAATATAATCCTGTGATCACCACAAGCATCTTTCAAGCGCTTGTTGTAGGCTCTCATACTTGACGCCTGCTTGAGCCAAAGCTCTTGGTCTCAATTTCATTAGGAAAGTTTTACGCTACATTTCTTTGCACCAAAATTGTAGCTGTGGGAAAGGTTGAAATCAACTTTGGTAAACATGCCCATCCCGACCTAGTGATCTTTGGCTAGGTATGCCAGTACGCCGTTACCGCTATATTTTTTCTCGTGCACCGCGAGAAAAGACAAGAAAAGCAATCAAGAAAACCCAATTATTCGCAAATGAGATCATTTTAATCTGTTTGCCTATGAATGGAATGTTTGTTGGATCTTCTTTGCCAACTTTCATGAGTGCGTGCGAACGAAACCATACCCATGCCATGGTACATTTCGCACGCTCTCAATGCCCAAGCAGAGAAAATCAAAGTTTACAAAACCACGAACGCAACACCAACACGAGCGGCAGCATGGCTTGTGTAGTATTTTTCATTTTCTACCCATGGAGATTAATATGCATGCTGTGGGTTGAAGAGAATTGTGCTGTTGCTATTTCTATTTCGAATTCCCATTTTTAACTCACTTTCCGCAGATTTGAAGCTTAAAGAGAGTCACTGGAAAATGTTGCAGCTTGGACAACTCCGTCTGATTAACAGACTCAAGCAACCTCATGGCGTGTTGGGATAATTGTTTTAATTCCTTCCTTAACCCAGTTCATTTCCAGCGATATTCAGTTTGTGGTGATCGTTTCACAACACTTTTTTGTCTTGAAGGTTTTACAACTATCGTGCTGTAATAAGATGACCAAAATCAGTTACAAACATTGTTTTGCCTTTGGTTCACACCTGATCAATGATTGAGAAGAAAAAAAATCGCGACAAAAAAAAAAGATACACAACATCCTATCCCAGCATTGTGTGGGATGTTTTTACTTTGTTGAAGTGAAACATTTACGCCATGACCCTTTACGTGGCCCTTCTGCCCCTAAAACACCGATCTACACTTGTGTGCTTGACGAGGGTATCGGATGGGCAAGATTCTCTCACTACCCTAGCAGGCACCGATAAACTCCAATAGAGATGAAGGGAGTTGGTGGAAATGGAAGGCCTAATGGTTTCCTGACAGCGTGCACGACAAGGGTTGACAAGGTTGTACCAGTTTGGTGAACCTGAAGGCTTCACCGCGGAGTATTATGCGCGGAGTATTGTGATAAAATATGACGCGTACACAAGTGCAAAAATTAGCAGCACCCTTGGCAATTAATCACACAGAAAATTGAGGTCGAAGCAAAAATGCAAAATATGTGGCGCAACGCTTCCGGCGTTCTGAACCTCCTTGTTCATCCCTGTATGTGCTACATATGATTAGCATGTTTTCTTATTTTTCTTGCTTTTTATTCTGTTTTTAAGGGGGAAAATAGCATAATGTATAAAGCAGACTATCGACTGGATAGCAGCCGCCTGTACTCGAACGATTGCGTTGAACAACCAGGCGTCTCCATCGATGCGGTGAAGCGATCACCATGAGTTGGCAACTTCGCTTGCATGGCTTTGTATCGAAAAAAGAAGGCATCTTCTCGGTGGAAAACGGATGATGGCAGAATGGATAATTTCACTCATTGACGTTAGCTGATTCAACACTGGTGCTTTAGTTAGATTTTGGGAATCGGAGGCTATGCCAAATCGGGAAGTGAGGAGTTTTACATCCAGTTGATGAAAATTATTTATTTGTTTAATACACAAACAAAATGGAGTGCATCAAAATTTTCAGAGTGATATATTTAATAAAATAATGATCGTTTGTTTCATAAAAGAGTTTTCTTCCGTTATATAATATTTACTAAATATGATTTTATCTGAAAGTTGGCAAATTGTACAGTAATCAAATTTTGATCAATTTCCCTGGTGGAGCAATGAATTTTTGATCAACTTCCCTGGGTAACAATATGAGAAATAATAAACTTTAACCCGAATCATTCTCTCCTCATCTATCACCTTAAATAACTTACTTCGAAACCCTTCATGCGCCGTGTGACCATAGAAAAAAGTGATTATTCACGCTTTTTGCCCCGTGAACGTTACGGTCTGCTAAGTTAGCAAGTAGCTTTATCAAAATGTAAGAATTCCCGCCATAAAGTGGGCAACATGCCTGTTTCCAACCAATCCGTTGGTTTTCTCCTACTCTAATGGCACCTACAAACTAGTTGGTTTGGTTGTGGTTCATTCAACATTAACACTTCCGACCGGAAACTGGTACAGACCGGAAGCTGGGCTCGTTCGTTTCATCTCATCTCTTGATACTTACACGCAGCAGCAGCAACAACAACACACTCCACAGCCTCTACGAGCGGTGGCAGAAGTCTGATTGTGGCAATATTTTTATTATCGTGCCATTATTTCCCTTCGTCTCGACTTTGCTGTCTGCGTAAGTAATTGTTGTTGGATGATAAATTATTCTTCTTAGGACTGTGAAGATTTCCCGGCCAAATCTCAGAATTTGTGAATTTTCTTACACTGCTGCCAAATGGCATTCAAACGATGACAACCAGATTCTTAGTAAACTGTAGGTTACTGGAGCTTTGCGATAATAATGATTGCCTTTCGGTTCCAATCGTTCAACCATGTGACCAGGATGATGCCTTCGTAACGCGCCATCTGTGCCCAGACACAGCTGCGTTGTTACGCGGTAATAAAGGAGTTTATTTCCCGCTTAGTCACCTATTGGAACAAATCCCAGAAAAAAAGAGAGGCAAATACGTAACAGTAATTTTTTTTTTATATTTATTGCTGCTGGCTGAAGGGGTGAGCTTTCTGTGGCTGGTAGTGTGCGCTAAGTTAATATTCTGAGCAGTGCGTGAATCGTTTTTCGTGTCATCCCCTAAGCTGCGTGTGAGAGGAAGATGCTCAGACGGATACTTGGTCCACTTATAAAGACGAGCTATACGAGATGTACGGCGAACTTACTGTCGTACAGCGTATCAAGCTCGGTAGGCTCCGGTAGGCTGGCCATGTTGCACATAGAAACGGACGACCCAGCCCGTAAAGTCTTTTTAGGCCGTCCACAAGGACAGAGAATGCGTGGTAGGCCCAAATTGAGGCTGCTAGATCATGTGGAGGCATCAGCCATTAAGGCCAGGATAACGGACTGGCAGACGTAGGCGCGAGACCGTGAGCAGTTTCGAACACTCCTGAGGTAGGCCGAGACTGCAAAGCGGTTGTAGCGCCGGATAACAAGATAACAACAAGAATCTGTCATGACAAACTAACTCTCCTCAACCAACCAGAACCAACCCGGTAGATGGGGTTGATTGTTTCATATAAAGGGCCAACATGCAATCGTTGCCACCTAATTTTTTCTCTAAGGCATATATTTTTACAGTGCGCATCAAATTTTTGGCTTTAACGCACTGTTCATTGTGTTTGTAAGTCATCAATTGTTGTAGGATGCATGATAATTATATAAGGTATGGGAGTAGATTTTTACAATTGTATTTTTACATAACACAATTGATACAAAAACTTTGTAATTTGCTTAATTTATGAAAAAATAAAACAAAATGAAATATTAGAAACTCTAAACATACATGCCAATTTTTTCATTCCAATAAAACATCCAATATTAGCAAAACAATCGTTTTCTTTGAAATTATATCAATGATTTTATCATAACTTAACTTAATTTTAGTAATTTCGGAACACACAGTTTCAGAAATTACGTTTAATTTTGTAAATAAAGCGATCGAATTGCAGTCAAAAATTGATGACTTAGAGGCAAACATTGATGCGCTCTGTCAAAAAAGTATTACTTCAAGGTAAAAATTGTAACACGTGAGTTATGGTCCAAATTAAGCGGCAACGACTGTGCATCATCTCCCAAATTAGAGCAAATTAGGAAGCGGTTCAAATAAGATCAAGAAATATATCTGTTTAGGGAACAGGGTGCCATGGCAAACTGCATTTAATGTCGATATATAAATCGTATAAAAATACACCTAATTCAAAACTGCCGAAAACCTTCTCGCGATTGACTGTTTGTCAAATCATCTTTACCGTTGCAACCAAGAAACAGATTGCTTCACACGCGGCAACATGTGGGATGGACCGGCTTAACACATATACTGTTTGATTTATTGCTACAGGACAGCCCGACATATCCAAGGCAATTCAGCTTGTTTGGAAAATTTTCCCATTCAGTCGGTACATCGTGTTATGGTTCGTTTAAGCACGACGGTTTAGGTGAAAGCCGAAGAGAAATGAAACATGTGTGGTTTTAGAGTGCTCATCTATGCTTCGGTAGGCAAATAAAAACTCGGTATGGCTACAGATAAAACGATAAATCTGGTCACTCTTCGCGTGCGACTCGTCCTTACCTAAATAAGTACTGTTGGTCAGTACCCAAAATATTTGCAGCGGATCCACGATTATGCCGATAAGATTCAGTATCACTAGTCAAAACTCGTACAACTCGTACTCACTACACATGGTTTGTACGTTTAATTACCCTCATACTGTACAGGATGCTCTTTCTCTCTTGTGCTTTATACTCCCGATCAAGGAGATTGGTACCTTTTACATATAACAGGAACTGCCTCTTTTGTTATGCACTTTTAGATTTTCTGCTTCCGTCAAACACCACTACTTTTCACTTCTAACTCTCCGGTACACTTTTTTCACAGCTGCGATTAATAATTTGTTAGAGATAATAGACAGGAAAAATTGACAAATCAATTACACTTCACTTACTATAGGAAACTGAAAAAAGTGAAAGAAAATTAACATTGTACCACACCATCACAGCCAGATGCGTCCTATACAGAAACCGTACATCAGTAAGGAAAACACTTTTCAACACAGAAACAAAGACTATTTGCTTGTTACTTTCCCGCCAGCCCAGTAAAACCGTATCCAGTTTTCTCGTAGAATGTGTGAAAGGAACATACCTGTAGTGCGTCGCGTTACCTTGTTAGATAGCTGAGAACGGCTTTTATGCTATTCTAGATACACACACTCAATCGATCCTAATGACTTCCGTGATGCACTTTCTGCTAGAACCGCTATCATCTTATTCATATTGAGCAACAATTACCATGCGAATTATCCTCACCACACAAACACTGAGCCACTGAGAGGTTTACTTCCTGTTGTATCACGGTTACGTAGCTATAATTGAAAACTTTCTGCACTTCTTCTCTTTCCCATCGTAGTAGCATTATGAACGCAACACCACTACACAGATCTCCCTCAGACCACCATTGTACGTGTACTTTTTTGCAGGGCTATCATTCCGCACACATAAACCATAGCTAAAAACGTTGACCTCACTGCACTGGGATGCAATTATTTGGTGGATTTTGCGGGTTGCTGATAATCCGCATTCCGGTGGCTGATAGCTCTCCGCTTGTACACTGCGTACTTGTTTTTCATACCGCAATACACACCAACACTGAAGTGAGTTGTTGGGCGCTTTTTGGTCGCGCCTGACTGTCGCGTCCCCAAGATGCCAGGTTCTGCTGTGTCGGTTTGTAAATGATAAATGGTTATTTTTCCCCTACCCCATACCGGCACGGAATGGCCGTTTTTGGCCGTCGTGTAGGCTGTGTATGTTGGTAGCGCATCCAGCCTTTCTCATAAGGTCATTTATTTGTATGCCACAATTTCTCGATAAAGCACTTCTGGTATCGGAGACTTGTAATACACATTAACACTATTATGATATACATCCAACTAAAATCAGATTTTAATATCACTTCATAAAAAAACCTCCGTGGTAGGCGGAAATGAGGCTAAATAATTATTAACATACATACACATAAACAAAGAGAAGGAAAAACTTAGTTTGGCATTTTTTCTGCCCTTTTTACCACTGCTGAAAATTACTGATGACTGAACGTTTCCATCACACCTTGATGGTAGTGGAATACATTTTGCTGCTTCAATCCAACACACCTTTCATACGAATTTGTTGTTAAATGTTGTGCTCCACTTGTGCCACAAAACGCTGGTTGGCATAATGGTTTGAGCTGTAGTCGTAGCTTGCCAGGTTGGTCTTTTGGCGCCTTTATTATGTATGCGTGCATAACAGAGCTTTTCTATTCAACCAACACACCAGCCTACTTGAACCCGTTAAGTGAAACAGTTCCACGTTGATGGTGGAACGTTGAAGCCTTTTTTGCTTTTGCTTTCTCCACTGTGCACGTTGGAGATTTTTGAACATGACGAGTGGGTGCATGCTTCTTTGGAGTATGCTTGATACATACACCTGCTTTGCTTGATACACACACACACACACACACACGCATTGAAACACAGTGATATACACGCACATAGCGGCTGTTTTCTTGCTCTTGATATAATGATTTTACTGAAATGCATGAGCATGTTATCGTGCATGGTTTAAAACCGGTTTATATTATCTGATAAGTAACTGAAGCTGTTAGCATTAAATCACACCGGTCTATATCACCGGTAAACATTGGTATCAGAAATTAAACTTTTCTTAAACCATCAAAACAGGTCATAAAAACAAAATTTAACAAAATCCCAGGGTTCTAAAGAAATCAGCTTAAATGCAGCCACACATTTTATGTTTACGATTCAAATAACATCATATAATCGATCCCTTTTAGACAACATGAAGCCTAAAACCATTCCAGACTGCGGTCAAAGACAAACTGACGGGAAATTAACTAGCGTAACGCAACGTTCAACCGTGTGAATGAACAAACCCCGAATAAAAGCTCCGAACTGGGATGGTGTCAGGGCTCTTCGCACTTCAATCTTATGATTTCATTTTTGCTTCGGCTATTGTTCGGCGAATGTTCGGTCCTTTTCAATGTCATGGCGCATTTCCCCTATCCAGAGTTCGCCTAACTCGATGGCAGAAAACAGACGTTTATCCTGCCACGCTGCGAATGCATTTTTTTAGGTACGACGAGCTTTTCCAATTTCGATTTTGCATGGTCGTACCATAGCGTGGCGAGCGTCCATCCCACGATAGCAATATATACCATCAAGGAGAGCAATCCGATGACTACAGAAACAACAGAACCATAGAACCATAGAAAGCACACGTAGATAAGATCAAAGAAATAGATGGAAATTGACATTGTGTTGTATTTATTGGTTATGATTTAAAAAAGTCTTGTTTCAGGATTTCATTAGCTTTCCAGTAATGTATTTTACTTACATTTCAATTAACTTTTATTAAAATATTATCCAATTGTTATCTAATTAATAAAAAAAGTAAAAGTAAGATTATTTGTTTTTATTCAGGAGGAACGGTCCAAAAAGGTCGTATTGCTCAAAGGTTTTTTGTTATTACGCATATATTTATTACGAATTTTGATTTTATTATTTAAAAAAAAAACGGAGGAAAATTTCATGTGCTTATTTGTAGCATTACTGATAGGAATTAATGAAAAGTAATATAGATTCAACAACTCAAATATAATCTTTCCTACTCGTATCAGATCTCTGCATCTCTCGTTAAAAACAATAGAACATAACCATAGCATTTGGTCATTGTGATCAATTTCTCACGAATTATAGAAAATTTAACAACTGTATTTAATTATGATATAACAAATGTTTACAAATGATAAAAAATCCTTATGACACACACGACGATCAAATGAAATACTTATAATTAGACAAATTTATGTACCCTTTCTCTGGATGCAATGTTTCATTATTATAAGATAAAAAACGCTACTACATGTATATCACTTTCATACAGTTAGCGAGTGGTTGAAATAACCACTGGGCGTTTGGAGCTGCGTTTCAACCGGAGCAAATTGTGCGGTGGTTTAAGTGGAGGATGGTATGCATAAAATGTTCAATCAGTTAAGAGAATGTTTCAAACGTGTAGTTGAATTATGAAAGCATTCTGTAGAGGTTTGCAATCATGTCATCTTCATATAATCTCCACAGAATTACCTGGACATTGTGCTCTAATTGGCTATTTTTTCAATTTTTCGTAAACAGTTCATAATTGAAAATACTTGCCATTTAATAAGGAGAAAAATCAATTACCAAAATAGGATCTCAACTGTCAGTCTTGTGCTCTCATCTTCCGACGCGAATATCCTTCAAACGCAAGTACACGGACAAGTATACGAATGACCGTAATATGCAAAGCAAAACTGAAACTAATTCAATTCAGAGTAAAAGTATCAGAAAAGTAATTTTAGATCTCCGTAAACCATTGCCACCGGAGGCATTTTTCGACTATGTTGGACAAAGTTTGTGAAGCTTTGGGAAGAATGCTAATAAGTGGAGAACGTGCAGCACATTCAACAGCTTTAACCGAAATCCAAATGGCTATTGGTTAGAAACAATTTAATAAGAAATGTTCAATAGGGGAGCCGTCCATAATGCAGAATAGTATGTTTTGTGGTTTTTCTTCCTTCTTCGTCCGTTGCTGGCAGTATTTTTGGGGAGAGCAAAAAGATTTTCTCATAATTTAGTTGAAATGAGAAGATAAAAACTGATCATTTTTTGTGCTGTTTTGTAAAAATTGACTAACCTAGATCCAGAACAAGTAACGTTGAATGGTGTTACCTTTAATACATCTAGGACAGTGGTCTCCAGCTTGAGGACACTGCAGGTTCTGTATACAGCTTGCGACGCTATGGAGTAAAGATTAATCCAGCGCATATCGGCCTTTAACATTGATATTTGAGTTATTTATTGCGGCCCGTGGAGGCTTTTACGTGGGGAGGATTACATCTCAATAAGATCTGCCGCATGGTGAAGATCTGATCAGTGGTTGATTTTCCGTTTCGGAATCCTCTTTGATAGTTTCCGACTATCTCTTCGACGTGCGGGGCAAGCAGATCTTGAAGGACCAGGGAGAATATTTTATAGGCGGTATTCAACACTGTAATACCCCTGTAGTTGTTGCAGTACAACCTAGCTCCCTTCTTGTATATGGGGTAGACGATGCCGAGATTCCAATCAACAGGCATCAATTGGCATCGCAAAAGAATTGGTTTAAAATTAACAGTCATTAAAAATTAGCCAGAGTCGTTCAAAATTGCTAGAATCTGGCATCGCGAACGCATTGAGTTCATTTGTTAATTTTAACGACTGGTCCTATGCCGCCGTTAAACAAACGACTGTCAAGAGCGTATGCGATGCAAATTAACAGTTTAATTATACTGCTCGATTTTTTCCCCGTGTTTGCCAATATGCGATATCGAGCAGTCGTTAACTGTTTTAACGATCGTTTATTTTAACAGAAATGAACAACATATTTCATATTTCATACATATTTCATCTCATTTCTTTTACTTGACTATCGAAAAGTGGAACGCTTCTTTGTTGTTGCAAATTTGAAAATTCTACTTTACGTGAGCTGAATCAATGCATACATCATGGGCAAGGCATAAAAGTCATATCATCTTAATTTCACTGTCGGCAAACAGCCTGAAATGGGCCTGAAGCCTGAAATGGGCATTTTTAAATCAAAACCCTTTATTCGGTGCTCTCTGTGCTATCTTATTACCCTTATTAACTTTTTTTTTATCATCCGTTATTGCATGTACCAGTGCACTGGGCCGAAAAAGGCGCTATGCGGTCGCTAGCTAGTTTTCTCCCCTTTTGTAGATATCGATTGTGCACCAGTATCGATATTGCATTTCGAGTGAGATCCTTTCTCGTTTGTTAGCAAAAAAATCAACTGCACCGTCAGCAGTGGTGCGTCCGAAAACAACGATCCACCCATACCCACAAAGCCACCCGTACCGCAACGACTAGGTCAATGTTTGAGGATGAAACGAAAGCAAATATCATTCTTGAAATGAATTACGGTAGCACCACCACTGAAAAACGATTATGGTGAAGAATTAAAAATCACACCATGACGAGAACACAATATTTCTGACAAAAAAACCCGCAAAGCCTGCGGCCAATGCCATCAAGGATTGATGTGTTGAAAACGAAGGCTAATGTGCGAGAGCCACCGTGTGAAGGGCAATATTGAAATGCACATAGGGTTGCGCGTAAACATGCCGACCGGGATTGGCATAACCGGAGCAGTACGTGCCAGTAACACACGCTCTAGCTATGCACCACATCCCCGGTGGATTCCTAATCTAAAGTCACATTGAAGTTGTCTGTGGCCTCGGTTGGTATGCCGCTTCGGTTGCATGATAGAAAATCTCATTCCACCATTCGCCCATTCATAGACCGGTGTGTGTTGAATTCGGCACAATCACGAACATGCTCTTTCAAACCAATAATGAAAACGAAGAAGAGAAAATGGGAAAAATGGGGAAAAATGGAATATTGCATGATCACATTTCGGAAATCCAAACTATTTTCCCAACATCCGGTGATGCAATCCAAATTCTTATATATTTCTTTTCAAAAATACATCCATTCCCCGGAACGATTTGTTCATAAATTATGGAATATTCGTTTCATTTTTTTCATTCGCTGTATCCGGAATTCAATGTACAGGAGTCAAACCCGTTCATAATCGGGAGGAAGATCGTACTGAGAGCCTAGGAAACATGCCATTGTTGCTTCACTGTCTAACGTAGGAAAACAGCTTGCACCTGTATAAAATGGTTGCTCCGCTACGTATACTTTATCACTAACAATAACGAAAACGAAAATTGTCCCCACACAGTGCAAACAGTCTGCAATCTTGCCAACTGTTTGTGACGAAGTCATTTGCCGATTTTGAAATGTGATAAAATTCATCCATGGGCTAGTGTATAGCTTACCAAAATCAGAAAACAATATATTAATAATATAATATATTGTATTTTTACAACGTATCACCAAATATGCGCTAGAGTTTTGCAAAAAAAAACGAATACGTTTCGTCAGTTATGGCACCACTGTGTTCTCATCCTACTAGTCATCATTAACCAGTATGAGGCCTGGATTGCATGAACTTAACAATTCCATCCCCATGGAAGCGCTGATGAATGTGAATCGAACCTAACATGCTATCGATAGTCCACATGTACCATTGGTTCTAAAGTCTAATACGATGCAATCCTTTATTATACTATTTCATCTATATACCCTCTACCATCTTACTAATCAGCTTGACTAATCGTGTTGCGTGAAAAATATTCATCCTGTACAGCGAAATCCTTCATCGTCTCGAACGATAAGACGGTTTTCTAACGGAAAATGCATTCAAGTGAACTGTAAAAACATAACAGCATCTGCACGCACTGTTGTGCAAAAACTTACTCATGGTTGAACAGGTTCAAGGATACAAAGATTTATCCAGCGTCACCCCGTCAACACTATGCTTACCTGTGAACGAGCACAAGAAAACAAATGTGTCACTGGGTCGGTGGGTGTGTGTGTGTGTGGATGAAAAATGAAGGCGATCATATGCAGGGTTGCATTAAGCAGTTTCGTCCATGATCATCGCCAAAGCATCCTTGTACACTCGGGATATGCAGGAATGGAATAAAAATGGAAGTAAACTTACTCTTCTCGCGAATTCTGGAGGGTGCATGAAAGCTTATGCCAAGGTTCGAAACGTTTTGCTTTATTTTCCTGCCCTCCTAAGCCGTACTTGAGTAATGAAGCATAGTGAGAGAAAGGAGGAAAATCGGAACAAGCATTTCAACTGAAATCGGTTATTGCGGAGAAAATCTGCGTTCGATTTGTTTTATGGTTTTTAAAAAATCTATTGATACTTCGATTTTCACTGAATAATGTGAGTGAATGGGTGCGAATGTGAATTATAAATTAAGTTGAAAAGTGATTAGTTATTTTATTTTAATAAAATATTATTCACTTAAGTGTTGTTTAGAGAGGAATATTCTTATCATGCCGACACCAAGTTTTTATATCTGGATATAACAGTTACACTCTAATTTATATTATCTACCAATTCTGAAACATGGCCTGCTCTGTTTAAACACCACACGCCCTCTTCTAACGTCCTACGCGGACATGCTGGCCCTATACAGGCTTTCGAGACTTACAGGGTTTACCAGCATAATAAACAACTGTCCACTTGTTTATAACAATAGTCGTTTTGAATAGACACCGCTGTCTACCACTTGCTCACACGTCAGATGGTGTAAGCTACTCTGTTCAATTCAATAACACAATGTTCGCCTTCGATTGCACAACGGTCGGATTCGGCACGGTCGGATCCAACTGTGCTGATTAATTCTTAAATAATTTCTACAATTGAAAGACTATCAGAACTTGTTTACTTACTTACTTACTTATCCGGCGCTACAACCGCTTTGCGGTCTTGGCCTGCCTCAGGAGTGTCCGAAACCGCTCACGGTCTCGCGCCTTCGTCTGCCAGTCCGTTATCCCGGCCTTAATGGCGGACGCCTCCACGCCATCTTGCCACCTCAATTTGGGCCTACCACGCCTCCTCTGTCCTTGTGGACGGCCTAAAAAGAACTAAAGAACTTGTTTAGTGTAGATTATTAGCCTCATGAAAAAGTTGGCGTTTGAGCTTAACGCACACAGACCATTCACATGGTTATCGTTTCTTTAAATTATTTAAGTTGCAATTGTTTATTGGTTTCATACATATTTGTACAACTGAACCAATACAATATGTTGCATATGCATATTGTACACTGTCCACATGATTTAAATAATTGTCGACTTCGATTGAATAGCTATCAGTTCCGACCCAGTTCGTTTTTTTGATCGATACGATTTTGCTTCTTTTTTTATCTTTAGGGTAAACGTACCTATAGTGGTGGTAGTACCAATAGTGGTGGTATTGTACTAACTTATGGTCTAAACGGCAAATAAAAAAAAAACTTATTTATGTTAGTTTGAAATGTTCTTTAGCCTTTTACAAAGGGTTTTAAAGATAAATGGGGCCATTCCGTTACTTAGTAAACTAACAATTCATTATTTTATGAAATGTATCAACATATATCCAAAATTTTTAGGATTTCATAACAAAACTCATATTTCTGTTAACGTTCTAAATGACCACATAACCACGAAATTACTAGTTTTTCACCATAAATCGTATTCACCATAAATCGTTTATATGATATTTTTGATATGTCGTACTGTTTTCACTTAAATAACCAACAGAAATGAATTTTATGTAGGCAATTTACCAAAAACAGGTTAAATTCGCTTATTGCTTTGAATAGAAAATTGACTTCGAATCAAGCATACTGTTCCGGTGTGGGTTAACGACAGGTGTGATGCAGTACTTTAGTCAATAGTTTCATCAATTAAATTTAAACATTACTATAGGAATACAATACGACGACTATAGGAACCATACCACCATACAACGAAGCAGTCACAAAAATATGATTTTTTTTTCGTAAATTTGATGTTTTTTATGGTAAAAATGGTTGTGATTGCGAAGATGAAACATATCCAATTGCTATGTTTTAAAATATTTTGAAATTGTCGTTCTTGACACTTCAAATCCATTAAAACACATATGTACCACTACAAATTACATCATTATTGGTACATTTACCCTACTACTTTTCTGATAATTGCTACTCAAAACTGAATCATTACCCTAGCAAAATTTCGAAAAATATAAAATGCTGTATTTAATTTCAGTTTAAGTTTAATTTAAGTAATGTACTTCAAAGATATAAAACAGGCTATTGTAACACTAAAAAAACTTCATAGGTATGGTTAATCCACAACAATTGCAAAAAATTACGGTGATTTTGCGTTGTGTAGTCCATCGGATGAATCATAATTAAATGTTTCTATCTGTTACTTCTCATGAGGAAACAAATTGAATATTAAGAAAAGGCAATTATAAGTTTATCATTTAGCAACAAGCTTCTAGTTGATCCTTCATGCACATTTTGAAAATCTACTTAGTAATCATAACAGGTCATTCCTTGTCTTGTCATATCTGCCATATCTTGTGATGATTTAATTATAATTGATTATTTCGTGTACATTAAAAATAATATTGAATTTTCCATTTCATTTCAAACAAACAAAAAGACAAACAAACTAACAAACAAACAATACAAAATGATTGAATCATGTGATTTTTCATTGAATGATGATTCCAAGAAGCACATGTCATCCATTACGATAAAGCACACGTTTGGCAGCAAGTCCTCTCGCCATGCTGCCGTTAAGCGATTTACCAGGTATTCGTGACGATAAGTTAAATTGATTAACAAGTAAAGGCTCAAAAGGGTCACAGAACGATAATGGCTCCACTTTCATACCTCGCTGAAAGGACAAATTACCGTTCGATACGATGTAGTGATAATGGTTTCGCAACGTTTTTGATGAATCAAATGATGTGATTAATTCATGCTCTGTCCAAATTGCATCATTTTGTCATTCAAAACTACTGTTCAGTAGCGAGTTAAACGTCAACACCGGTAGAAATAATGTTGTAACATATTTGTTGTAACGCATAATTTACATTTCGTGATGGTTGAAATTCGTGGTCCGAAAGGTTTTGGTGTTTTTGCTAAGTAACCAGACAGCCCTATGATTACTCGAGTAACTATTTTTTCCTTCGGCTTTTTTTAAATATATTTTTGTTTGTACATTTCAGTCCATTTAAAAAGAAATACGCTCTCGTCGCTTGGGAAACATTGTCAAAATACATAATAATTTAATCAACAATTCCCAACGAATACCAATAACTGAAAAACTTACCTTTACATCAAAACACACGCGTTCGATTGGAAATAACAGTATGGACAGCAATTGAAAAAAATACAAAAAAAACTAAACAAAACGGCACTGTAGACGTTTCAAGGTATGGCAGGAGGAAAATAAAAGCTTCCAAACGAGAAAGATAATGTATTCATATTATAAGCAAATATTATACCTCCACCATCCGCTGCAAAAGCGCAAAGGAAAAAAAGGCTAGTATGTCCGTTTAATTGATCCCCAGTATGGTCCCACAGTGCCAGATAATTTAAAGGCCTGTGGACCCGTACCGATGAGCGGCGAGCAAAAGGCACTTAAAACCACGAACAGGTATAAATAACATAAAAATAACAAACAACGTGCCCCCGCCGAACAGAGCACGGCGCGCCGTTAAAATTAGAGAAATTGGCAGCAAACGGATAAATCTTTTGCTGTTCACGATACAAACCGGGCCAGTAAGCGGCGATGAAACAAATGCAAAAACTTTCTTTAAGTAAATTTTGCTGTTGGTCAAGAAACATTTTCCGTGGAATCCATTTTTGCGCGGCTTCCGTGTTTTATGGCCTTGCCCGTAAATAAAATGGCACATTTTCCGAGGGTACAAAATTGTTGGGAGGTGCGGTCTGGGAAATAAACATTCCTTCTCGTCCCACCGCTCAATTGCTTATGACGAGCAATGACAGCAGTGTATCCCTTCCGACAAAGGTGTATGGTGATCTAAGTGTGCTCGTGTCCCTCGCGGGGTTTTATATGGGAGCTTTATGGGGCGGTATTTTTGTTGATCCTCACTCTAGTTAGCATTAATTGGCGTGCCGCCGGTATGAACCTTTGGTTCGCTAGTGGCCAGTTTTGGTTTCGGTTTACTGCCGAGCGTTTCAACGATATTTCAAAGCATAACGGTGTGCCAACAATCATAAGCACCGGAAATAGAGATTTAAAATAAACAACGGAAAATTTTTAGTGATTCGCTTGAAAAAATGCAGTATTTTATTTCTAGTTTAAATCATTTTTAGCACACGGATAAAGAAAATAATTCAAATAAACAGCTAAACCTTATTTGGTTGTTGTTTGATTGAATGATTTTTAACATTGCGAATGAATTTGATAAAATACATCTACATAAGATGGTGATCTCTCTACTAGCGTTCTCTCTCGATTAAAACCACAGTGCTGTTTAAATTTGGAAATGGTTAAGCAATTAAGATAATTTGGACATATGATAGCGTCTGTGACTTTTTATATTTCATCTGGAGATATTTTTGGGATGTATCGGACAAGTAACATAATGTCAACATTTATACATAACATTTACAATATAAAATTGAATACAAAACAGTTTTTGCATGTTAAAGAATCCATTAAATTTTTTATTGAATTTATGGATAAATAAATAGGGTAGATGTATCAAAAGTGTTATAAAACTTGAATTGAAAAGAAATGGTTGAATTAATGTAAAGTGTTAGGAAGACAGACATATAAATATTTTAACATTTAATGGATCCTATAGTGAAAACGACGACTGTTCCTTTAGTGATGGTAGTCAAAGATATCTAAACACTGTGTATAAATAAAATGGAAGCTATTTTTGAAGCTGTTTTCCTATGAAAAGCGAGGATTACTGCCATAATATTGAATTATTGATTAAATTGATCGCAAAAAAAGTATAAGCTTGTAGGTTGAAAATACCACATGTTGCAGAAGCAGCAGCTTTCTTTCTTCTACTCAAATTTGAATACGTGTCATATACAGCACTACTTTATTGCTTAAATATCATACAACGTAGCACAGAAAACTTTCGTGGTGGTGTGACTTCTCATGGTTCTACACTAAAGATAGACAATTAACCTAGCAGCAGTTCAATGAGCTCCTAAATAACAAGTTTGTTCCGTTCCAGTGACTCACTCGTTATGTTCGAGACTATTTTCCATATAATTTGTTTGAAAAGTTAAATAATTGTGAAAAGTAGTCGAGCCTTATTTACATCTGAATGATCATTTCGGTTTTTTTTTAATATTTTTCAGAAATGAAAAAAAATCATTCAACCGATCGGAGAGGGAAATTGCAATTTAACTGCACAGTCAAACAAAAGGGTTATCAGCGCCGGTAACTGGATGGAGGAAGGGAGCAAGTGTTGTGAGGTACGTTGAAGGAACACAGAATGTATAATCATTAGGTGAGTGAGTTCACTTCACATTGTCACACTGACGCTATCTGAATGGGTGACGATGAAATATAAAAAATATCTTTGCGAAGAAAGAAGTGATTAGCGAACTGAAGACGCCATGCAATTTGCTGCGAGCCTGGCATCAGCAGGAAACTCGCGGCCTAGCCTGTCCCAAAAAACAGGAGCTTTCCAATTCAATACCATCAAGGAGCACACTAAAGAGTTGGTTGAATACGCGGGCACGAGCGTTCCTAATGCTGGCTCTCGTTTGCCTTTACCAATTCTTCATAAAAAAACAGGAAGCATAACCAGCTACGCTTGGACGTGCCAACAAGGTGGAATGACTGCATACCATTTTTCAGATTTGGCTACATGAAAGAGAGCATTTAAATTCACTCATACAATTCACAAAAGGATGACAGCTAAAACCACAGCGGGAACTTTTCTCCCTTTATCATTTGCATCCAATTCCATCCTAGGTCGGGCGGTTCCAAGAATAGGCGGAAAGGGATGCTACGCGCCGTCTCTTAGCGGCTTGACTTTCATTCCGGGGTGTGTATTCTTGTGAATGACATAATTGGCTTCATCACGTAATCTTTCGTTATCGGAATAATGGTGGATAAAAAATTTGGACACTCTTTTATTTTTGCTCTTTTCATCGTGCTTCGGACGGTACACTCGTGCTTCCGATTGGATTCCTTTCTCGCTATTGTGTGCAATGTGGATTAAGATTCGCTTTTGATTTCAATGTAAATAAAGCCACTGGGTGGATGTGATTGTGGGTTTTTTCTGATATGTTACAGTATCTTTTTTTCCACAGAAATGATTGATTGGCCTCTGCCATTTGAATAAGTAGTTTAAAAAGTTTTCATGCTGCACGATGATTGGTATTAAAGTTATCATTTGTTGTCAATTAATTGTGTCTTCAAGACCTATTTTCGTGATTTTTTTGTTAGAAATTTGGTTTAGTAAAAAGTACAAATGAAATTTATATGTATTTTTAATCAGTATTAGCGGTTCAACGAAACCGTTATGCTGAAATTTATTTCTTTCCGCTTAAAAAAAATCAGGCATTTTTGGCACTTTTTCTCTTTGTACAATAGACATACTAAAATTTTCTTTTATATTGGAACCAGTTTAAGGTTTCATGAGTCATTCGTTGAGTTTCAGTCACATGAATCTTCAGCGATGAATGATTCGAATATCCACTCAGATCTTCATATGTTCAAAAATGCCCGTTGTGGGTTCAAGCCTCGCATGAACCATCTCTCCGAAGCAAAACAAACTATCTGGCTGCGTGGTACTTTCCAATAATTCTCGAAAACCTGTTTAAGCTGACATAACCACATAAGTTCTTACGCCAAAGAAATAGAATAATAAAATGATAAGCTCTACGAATCTTCAAAAGATTCGTGAATGTTTAAAGATATACGTATTTTCGAAATACATAAATCTGTCGAGGTTCACGAATCCTTAAGATGGAATGAATCATTTCAAGAATTCATTCAAATTGATGAATTCATGAGATTCATACAACACTTCTTCTTATTCTTCTTCTTTTTTAGCTCAACAACTGTTATCGGTCAAGGCCCGCCTGTTCCAGTTGTGGGGTTAACTTTCAGTGTCTTATCAATTTTACACTCTATAACAGGGCAGCACGTAAGGCGGCACGGTCCAATTGGGGCTTCAACCCACGACGGGCATTTTGTTTAGTCGTACGAGTTGACGACTGTACCACGAGATTTGAAAAAATAAACTCATTGTCTTTGCTGACATTCTGATTAAATCTATTGAATAACTTTGAATGAATAACTGTTTACATTTACTTTGCGACATTTTAAATCATATTCTTAAGTGTTGCCAGTTATATAAAACTATAAACACATTTTAAAAGACATACATGTTCTGAGTAGGATATTGATCAGAATTAAGTTAGAGACCCTTCAGAATTGTGTAACAAACTCGAGACATTTTTGATGACATCTTTGTTAGTTCACATTTTGTCAATGCCTGCCTTTCATATTGCATGAAATGAAACAATGTACAGTGAAGTACTATGAAACAGTTTTTTTTTGTTTTACATTTTTACATTTTTATTTCAATACATAATTTATATTAATGTTATTTATTTACATATTTATAATTGTTATTAACGTAAACTAAATTCATTTCGGAGTGTATCTTAAGGGCTTTCGTCTTGCCAGTCTCATATTTTTAAAAACTTTATTCAATTGTACCATACAAACACATTGTACCTCAAAATAATTCAATACTGTACCTCAGTACTTTGCACAACGTTTGAGAATGATAATTTTAAATCCACACAAATTCACTGAATCAACCATCAGCCATCATCAACGCGGACATCACGGTTATGCTGTCGGTAATTCCATGGCCTAACAAGGAAGCAAAAAAATAAACAGCAACACATCAAACAAGTGATGACGGTTTTGCCAGTGTCAATTTTCAGCTGGAAAACCACCACCACGGTGACGGCCAACGTGACAAAACGAATACTTTTTAATAAAGTCATAAAAAATAGTACCCATTCGACAACAGATCGCGAGGAAAGATGGCAGTGTACTGCGTTACCATCTGGTTGCTTGCCATAATAAATATTAATAATAGCAACAGCAGCCCTCTCTACAAAATTGTGGAAAGGGAGGCTGAACTGGCTGAGCGTACGGAATCGATTGCCATGGATTTCAGCATTTTTTATGGTGGAATAAAAATATCATCAGCTTAATCACCAGTCCATAAAAAGTCGACGGTAACCATTAAACCGAAACACGCTCCGGTTGTGGACGGCTTACGTGTGACTAGGCCAGGGTACCCGGCTCAACCGAATCCTGAGGAAGGCGGGCTGGACACGTTCCGTGAAAATCAACACACATCGGCTACACATACACACTCACATCGGTTATGAAGATCGAAACGGAACCATTAAAAAGGACCGTTAAACAATCGTTGTCGGGCGAATACTAGCGGGGTGGACTGTAAGGTTATTAAATTTTACATTATTTATTGCATCTCATGCTGCAGGGGGCTGCGGCCGATATCAACGACAGGCGTCGACCAAAGCTATCAACCGCTTGGGTTGGTATCTTGGTTGCGTTATTCCGCCTCATGTAGGGGAGGTTTGGTTTGGATGTTGCCTGTCGGAGTAAATTTTATTTTGTTTTTCGCTCAAAAACCTTTTTTTTCATCTTTTTTGTGGATAGGATGATGAGAAAGCTTCAACAAGAAAATGTCTTTAAAGTTTCTGTACCACTTTGTGGCTACATCGTCTCACTAGCAACTTTTGATGGCGTCAGAACTGTCGTTGCTCCATTATAGAACTTATTGCAAATTTTTTATTTCTTCTTGGCACAACAATCGCTGTCGCTCAAGGCCTGCCTGTGCCCACTAGTGGGCTTGACTTTCAATGACTGATTGATTTACCCATAGCACGATAGTCAGTTCTACGTATGTGCCCCCACACGTTCCATTCGGGGCTTGAACCTATGATGGGTATGTTGTTCAGTCGTACATGGGCTCAATTTTCCGTGCAATAATTCAGTGCATTCCAGTAAAGTCCCCTTTCAAACACTGGTTCTTAGCATGTAGTTTACTCAAAGAAGTTTCCTCAACTCGTCGCAAGTTTTATGTTATGCAGAGCGAACCAGAGCTTAATTTTATTCGTTTTTAGTATATTTGTTTAGAGATAGAAAAAAGCAATGCAGGATAAAATCATTTTATGGTGGTCATAAAAAAACATGACAATATAAATTTTAAACCCTCTCTTTATAAGCATGTAACTTTTATGTGTCATTTGCTTGCGCGAACTATTGAAGTGTATTCGTGCTGCGCTCTCAGGCATCCGGTGACCAAATGTTGGACAAATAAAACTGCAATAAAGCGTCGGTATGGTGCTTTAATATGTACCGGGAAACCGTATGTTTAATCATAATAGAATGGCCTGCTTACAAAAAAGTGTCTCGAGAAGGTTCCCGATTTGTTGTCATCCTTAATCGAGTAACGAGTGTTTTGAAAAGAGCTGTAACAACTGGAACAAATTTTATCATTGTGCCATTTGTGCCAATTGCCGGAGAGCCCCTCGCTAAAGGAGGATTTTTTATCGCTTTGTCTTTTTTATCTTATTGAGTAGAGGAAGCTCACAGCAGGACAATTTCGTTGATGATATTATACAATTGTTTGTTTAAACACTATTACATAGTCCATTACTTATTGTGCTCTTTGTGTACCGTAATTTTGAACCTACAAATGAGTGACCAGCAGTATGAAATATGCGGAGCGAGCACGGTACCTTGTATGGTTTTCGATGCGTGAGAAAAATGACAATTGCAATTGGACGATAAATGATACGTTGACTCATAAAATATACAAAACACATCACATCAATGTTTAGGGGTGGGATTACTTTCAAGCTTTGTAAAAAATTGCCGGAGGTATCAGTTTAAAAATGGGAGAAAACATTAACGCATCGCTGTGAATAAATATTTAATTTGAAAAACCACCCTTTTGTGGTTTGTAGGTGATGCACTATTTATTCCCTCTCGGGGTATTATTCGATCTTAATATTCCAAATATATAGAAGACACAAGCAATGCCACAGTGATTAGATAAGAAAATGTATAACTTACCTCTTTTTATTCACTCCTGTGACTTAATAAGCAAGTTACCAACAAGGTGTTTATTGTTTCATTCTCACTGAATGAAAGAGTGTTAAACGTGACAAGGAAAAAAAACATCCCAAACCTAAATCACACTTCCGGAGGGTGTTGAGCAGATTATTGCAGTGTCAACCGCAGGGCCGTATAATGAAGTCATCTTCTTTTAGTCGCACTGTTTTGCCCATTTCTCGTTGCCACTTTAACGCATGTTTAACCAGTCCCTTATCCATGAATTTCCTTACCCAATTTATGTTGCCTGCGCAGTTTAAATCAAGAAGGCCTCAAGCACAGCAAATAAAAACGAAAAAGGTACAAATCCCTCGGCCGGTTGAGTTCGTAAAGCGTGACGGTGATGGTTCTTTTGTTTGGATAAAAATTATAAACTGCGATAATCCGAACAAAGGACGAAGGTTATATACCCCGTCACACTCAAACGCATAAATAACATCGAGTCGACGATCAACGGAATCCTGGGAAGGGAAGACTAGGGATGAGCCATGAGTGTAGCCATCCCACGTGACTCCGCTGATTAGGGTCATCGAATGATATGCCGTGTTGTCGAACATGCGTGTAGATGTGTGAGTACGTTTGCTCCCCCAGATGGATAAAAAGGTTGTGGATGAAGCAACAGCGAGGCGATAAAGTGTAACTGCTTTAGAAATGTGTGAGTCAGTGAAATATACACCGACTCAAGTGTTGCTTTGTATCGCAGTGAAAAGGAAAATTTCTGTTTCAAGTGTATCTCATATTTTTCGGGCAGCGGCCAGAATAAACGATTTCTAAGGAAGCTCTCGTGTCTCTTAATACCATGTACATAGTGTGTGTGACTGAGCTTGTCGAGTGAAAAGCAAGGTCTTGCCAGTAAACCAGAAGGTTCGGAATCTGTTGCTTCAGCTCGTAAATCGTGTACCTACTTGAGTCAGGTACCTTCCACAGTTTATTTGTTCGAGGTTTCATGGAACGCTAGCATGTATTTGATATCGGTACCACTCTGCTCGAAATACACCAAACTGACGGCAGTGGCGAACAAACAACCAATGGCACAAGGCTACAGACGCTCGATTGACCAGCAGCTTAAATAATTTCACGTTTTTTCTATTTGCATTTCATTGTTACACACTTGCCGACATTTCAGTGATTCTTTTAAGGTGGCGTGTGGAAAGCTGTCGTTTTGCTATTGTGTCGTAAAGCGGAATATCGATGGTTCTGTTTTGTTTTCGTTTTCCTCTCCCACGTGGAATGCGGCAAGATCCTTTTTTAAGGAACTTTGGTGTAAAAAATTAAAAAAAAAACAACTCAGAAAGACTGGAAGTAGCTAATTGATCTAGCCATTTCGGGAAATATGACAGAAGATTTTGCATTCTACAAATAAGATTTTGTTTTCAATTGTTTGTAGCTAGGATTTTATCTTTTTTACATTATGATAGTTTGGGCCTCTTTACCTTCTTTCTTGATATTAGTCATTGCCGTACTAAAGTTATTGGAAAATTCTTAATTGACGTATTCCAGGACATTATAATAAATACCATTTTTAATTAGCTTGCACTGTTTATTAGGTTAACTCTAGATTGTCCTTTTGAAATTATTATCAGAACAGCCAAGAAATGCAAGGAGGTTTGGAATTCAAATGCCTTGCAATTTGAAGCGTGGATTATTGTATCCTATATACAAGCAAATAATAAGGTTGGACTTAAGCAACTACAGGAATATGGAGGAGTTAATTACCCTCTAACCGGGATGGCAAAGAAAGTTCGTTTAGAAGCGTGCACGATCAAAGAACGGCACCCCGTTACTTTTAAAACGGACTACGTGCGGCAGTTTTTTTTATAGAGACTTTAAGCCAATTGGCCTCAATTGCCTCTTTCAATTGGTAAATTAGTTCCATACTTAAAATCTAACATTCTTCTTGGCGAGCCATTTGTGGCTTGGAGTTACATTATACCGGGTAGTCTCGGTTCACCTAAAGCTATCCGTTGGTTTTATTGTCTGTTACAAATGTGGTTTTGGTTAGAGGTGCGGCAGTTTGTGGTCGTCGCACTGTTCCGTCATCTAACATACAATATCTTGGCACTATTAGACAACAATCAAAGCATCGAAAGAACACCCTGTTCCGATTGGGCGCTGCTTTGATGCTGGTGCCTGAGCGACTACAAATTCCAAATGATGCTGAAATTGAAGACCTAGGGCAAAGCCACTACAACGCTGTGTTAACTTGGCCGTGAGATCGATGCAACCGACCACCAGTGTACCTAGGAATCATGAATAAATCAGTTATTGCTTCCACTGGCTTCGCAGCGGCAAGTAATGCTCCCAAAACTCAATGCGATCATTTCAGGCAAATTTCGGCGGAATTTTAATGTGACAGCCAAGTCCGCAAATCGGTTCAACATCTCCCAGCTGCTCCTCATTGGATAAAATGGATTTATGTAATTAATTACAATTTACTTCACCTGTCTGTAATGTTTAACAAAATAAAAAAATTTGCTTCGCATTCCGGACAGAATTAGATAAGTGTTTCAATGAAATTCAGAGCACAATATGATAACACACTGTTGTTTTCACGTTGACAACTACTTCCACAATGAACTTCGATGCATTTAAATGCACGTGAACACGAGTAATAGGAATTATCGAAGAAATAACATTGGTGTCGTTTTTGAAGCAAAACTACCGAGAATGTCTCTAGTGGTGAACTAACCGATAGAATATACAGCCCGAACTCACTGGTTGAACTACGATTCCCTAATAACCAGGGTTGCGAACGGTGATAACTGTCGACATAAAATTTTACAAAATGATGCTTTTCTAGATTCACGCCTAGATTCGACCAAGATCTATTAAATAGCTCAGGTCGATGCAAAGCACGTTGCTATAATGCTATTTTCAGCTAGTTTTTGTAAGTTTCACGAAAAATTGTTTACAAACAAAAGGGAACAGCTACAGCGGAAAAAGACGAATTTTATATAAAGAATATTGTAATGCTTCAAATTCCTGCAGCCTATCACTCATGGAGATATAAGAGTGATTGAGTCATTTGAGTTCACTCTGTGTTCAAAAATATTGATAGAACTTTTTCATTGTTTGCCATTTGTAAAAACGAATCAGCCATGTTACATTATAATTGCTAATTTTAGTAATAGAAAAGGAGTGCAAAATGCTGAAAATGCTGCATTCACTCCTGAGCAACTTCCATCGCGAAACATAAACAAACTTAAATTTAACTGTCAACATTTTCCTATGGCTTTCTGTCCATTTAATCTAAACGCATGGACCTGTTCTCTTTGAAAGACGTTGGATTCGACAATCAAGGGAAAAATGTCATTTAATCCAATGATATTTTTCTGTAACATTCATTTGACTTTTTTATGTATCCGTGCTACAAGTCAACTAGATATTTATCGAAAATGAGTCATTTTTTCGAGTTTGCGAGTGACACCATTTTTCTGGTTGACTGAGTAAAAATATCTAGTAGTTAGATTGATAAATATTGGCAAATACACGATTAAGCAGTTCTAGTGACTGGAAATGCACAAGCGCTGACTATTATAACACAAATGATTGTAGCTCGGAGAAAGTCGTGTTATGGTTACCATGAATATCAAAGTGTATGAATATCAGGTGGTCTCATAGCCTGTTTTTTATAGCAAAAATTGAACGTCACTTTTTGACAGCATGGGTGAAAACATTTCCCCAAACAAGCTTTCTGACGACTTGCCTTACGCACAAACAATCTTAGAATCTTCGTTATTTGCACTGAAATACCTTAAAAAGCACTCAAAATATATGTTACTGTAAGCTAAACCAAATCTGAACTAATTAAAATCCATTTTTGGATCAAAATAATGCCGTCGATGAGGACACCAATATGTACTACGTATGTGTTGCTAAGAACAAAGCGAACGGTTCCTATGGAAATTCTCTTCACCCATTCTGTCAAAAGGAGATTTTTTTGATTTCGAAATTAGTTGTCAATTTGTATGGGACGAGACCACCTGATATTCATACACTTTGATGAATATCATGGACAAACAATGATTTTGACAGCCGCTTACTGTGAATGTCATATAATGTTGACAACTAACAACTCTGCTGGCAACTATTGAATAACAAAATCTATTAAGGAGAACAGGTCGATGCAAAGCCCGTTGCTAGGTTGCCTTTTTCAGCTCGCTTTTGACAGTTTCATGAAAAAGTGTTTACAAACAAACTGCTAATAGTTAAAGCGGAAAAGTGGACGAATTTACTATTAGGAAGAATATATTAGTTAATTTTTTTGCGGTCAATCACTTCTAGAGAACAAAGGAGAAGTAATTGTAGTTTACTCTGTATTCAGAAATATTGATAACTTTTTTAATTGTTTGCCATTCCGTGACCACGAATCACTACCGTTTGCAACGGTCCTGCTGCAAGAACGAAAAGCCTAACAGGCATAAAACAGCACACTACATGTTCAAACTAGGTAAAAGAAGTCCTATTTACTTTCAATTAAACACTAAGAGTAAAACGAAACATCCACTCGGCACACACTGGTACAATATGCATACCGTCCTTTGCTTATTAACCGGGGACAAATGATAAATGAGATCTTTGGATTGTATCAGTCATGTAATATTCTAATGGATTCTAATTCTTATAATATTCTAAAAAGAAATGAGTGCAACATGCTGAACAAAACTCTCATTCACTCCATAGCAACGTCCATCGCTAAACATAAACAATGTTCACTTTAAATGTAAAAATTTTCCCATAGCTTTCTGTCAATTTACCCTAAACGCTTCGACCTGTTCTCTTTAAAAGACTTTGATTGAATACAGTGATTACAGTGATACAGTGACTGGGACTGTGGGACTGTCGAATAAGAGGGGTTTTCAAATTACAGAGGTTGAAAGTGAATGAAATGTCCATAGCCTTAACTGTTGCTATAGGAAACTGCGAACAGAATCGCCAATTTGAGCATACATTTTTCAATAACCATGGCAACACCATACACAAATTAGAGGGACACATGTTTCAGAAATTTCCAAATTAGAGGGACAAAAATGTACTGGAAATCTGTGAAGAAATGGGAAATCTGAAGAAACTGTGAAAAATGTTCAAATAAGAGAGGTTTCTCAAATTGGAGAGGTGTCAAATAAGAGAGGGTTCACTCTATGTACTTTTTAGTTGGCACGTTTTTCCACACTCAAAATTTCTTAAATGTTTCGCTACATGCCATTATTTTTTTGTGAATTTTTCAAAAGCCGGGTTTCAAACACATACATTGAATTGAACTGTCATCCAACTATCGAGCGTTCAATTAAAAAGCATGCCAAACAAGGTCCATTAATTACTAGAGGTCCGTCGTGTGTACAACCAAAACTCCTTATCTGCCAATCTCCATTCATTGTGGATACTAAAATCTGAGCTCAGGACCCACCTGTAGTTTACCTAGGCACCTTGATGCCAACGAAAAAGCGTTCAATTATTGAACTCTGACTGTATTTATTTACTGTGGCATCAGACGCTCCTACGGGTCGGACACCTTTTTATTTATTCTAGTACATCAAGGCAATAATGTAAATTTATAGTTTGGCCAGAAAATCGATATGACAAAAATGGTGAATGTCCGGAATTTGAAGCTGTCCGTAATTTGAATCATAACTTTACAAGAAATTGGAAAGAAAGCTCTCTATAACTTACATAATCTAACACTATTATGCACTACCAAGATGCATTATTTCATTGAAACGTGTTCCTAATGGTATAAGGCTCGTGGCAACGCTCATCGGATGCGAAAAAGCGTTGCCACCACCCTAATAGTCTATAGTTCGCGTTTTTGAAATATTTCCTTTGCGTTTCGTCTTGCGTTTCACCGAACTATGACGCATTGACAGATCTGTAAATGTGTGAATGTATTAGTAAAAGCGTTAATCGAGTAGCGGAAATTACATTACACAGCAAATTGTAACGACGCGATTCGGAGACATGGAATAAAACAGCGCTCGTTTAATTTCGTGAAATTTAAATTAATTTCTAGTTTATCCATTATAAAAAAACAACGTAGAGGGTGTGCGCGATCAAAATCAACATTTTTCACTGCGTTAATGACTGTTGCAATTCATTCTCAAAAGGCTTACCCATAACAGCCGTGGTGGTAGTGAACTCAGCCCGCAAATCCACCTCTTTAGCGGCACAATTAAACGCCTGATGGACAATAATTGCACGCATAATTAATACCGAACAGGCTGCCGATAATGATAATGACGACACGATAGCTCTCAAATTAAATGGAATGCGTATAGCTGAGCCGTCTGCCTGTACCGGAATATTATTGTTGATTGATTGCAAATGCAAACCCTACTTACTCGTGCATAGTATCGGGCTCCAAGAAAATTCCCGCATGCATTAAGACGCTTCCGAGTATGATAGATTCAGCAAATACTATTCGCATTATTAGATTCCTTATTGTGCAACTCCCTACGGTACACAAGTGCAGAAGGCTGGAGCATTTCATGCATAAAATTGCGCATTCATACATCTAATGCTACTGCTTCGAACGCATCTGGCACCATGAACATTGATTGTCATCATCATCATCATCATCATCGTCAACATCTGTGCTCAGCTTATCAAAGTGTGAGTTTTGTTTGATCATGAATACAATAATTTACTCGATAAATCGCTCCATTAGGCAGGGATGATGAAGGTAAGGAGGAGAGTTTGAGAAAGTGAAGAGCTATTGTCTCATTCTGTGTCTTTCCATTGGACTGTGCGCCGTTGCACAATTTACCGATTTTCTTCTTATCCTGGTTCCTCTCCCGCTTCGCGGAGTGCAGTGCCATTGTCGACACATTAGCATCGTTGAACAGGTTGCAATTCAATGGCGCTTTGTTGTGTTTGTCTACCATGCAGCACGGAAACCACAACCGTGATCGCGTTGAACAAACGACACCTAAACCTCAACAAACGGGACCCTTGGTTGCATGTGGCGCTTGCCATAGCTCTGTAGCTTATTTTTGCACCGAGAAGCAAAGAGAATTTGATAACGTGCTAGGTCCTTCTACCTCGAGGAAAGCGGTAGCACTACTATACACAATCACACACACAAGCTAGGAGAGCTGTTCCTTTCAGTGTTCTACGCCAAGAATGTTGATGGCCATTTGTCTTCCCGGAGCGTGGAGTACCAGCTAACCCAGGGGACTGACAATAATAATTGTGGCGAAGTTTAATTTGCAGCGCAATCGGTGAGCTTGCCTTCTGGTTTCACGGCACTTCATTTACTTTAAAGCAATGCACTACCCTATCTACGAACTCGTTCACTTCCTCTCCATCCTTGCCTAGCCGGCTCTTATTTAATCCAAATATAACATCTGCTTCCAGACGCCTGTTAAGACGGACCAGGAAATGCACCAAAACTCTATGCTAGAAGGTGACCCAAATTCCAACACAATACTCGCCAGCAACGAGCTGAGCGAAGAGCACAGTCCGAGCATGAACTGCCGGCCTCGACTGGGGACCACGGCACAAAGGTGCACAGGAGCTGGTTAACCTGTACGGTAATGGTGAGTGGAAAAGATGATGTTTTTGCTTTGATATCTGAGCTTTCCCATAAGACGGATATTTCGCCCGCGGAGCTGCTTTCTCGTGAGCACGATGGCTTAATTATGCGCTGCATACGATGGTTCCAGATCTTGCTTTACGTATTGCACTAATTCCATATGCGATAGGATGAAGTGAAGTATAAAAAGTCAAAGGTATGGTGTCAGTGTAGCATAGTAAGTTGACAGTTGACAACCAGGTTGTACATATTTCATTGCCAGCTGCTAACGCAACTGTTATTTGTATCTACGGCAAAGAGGCTGTTGAGCTCAGTCACACCTTTCAGGGTGATTTAATCACCGCCCTCGAGCTGAGCTTGTACTTAATGATTTAAACCAGTTATTGCTGGTGATTAATTTGTTCAATCAGACGCCTCAGTTGCTTTGCGAGGGGCAACTAAACGATAATTAAAGTGTATGTTTTGTTTTAAGGCGCTTATGTACATGGAGAGATAGAATGTAGTATAAAGTGGCCAAAATAGAAAAAAAGACTCAGATATTTTTATATAACTGAGTTAACTTCTGGCGATCACGGGAAACTAAAAAAATATTTGCAATAGAATTCAACTATTCCGTGACTGAAATGCAATTGAGGTTTTCCAGTCGTATATGTGATACGAAATATGATCATCGGCTTTATCATGATTAAATTATAATATAATAGGTAGGTTGATGATTTATATAATTCTCATTTTTAAAATAAAAGATACAATAACAATTCAAATTAAATGTTCTCTAAATAATTAACTTGATTGACTAACTGTAAACAGTGTTTGAGATGAATTTATTAATAACATTATATTGAATGCATTGAGTAAATAATAGGTGAAAAAATAAATATGTTGCCAACGAAACGGCGACGAACGAAAGGGCAAGGTGTTACAAATAATTTCCATTTCAATTTTGATGAAATATTTTGGCAATCTGTTTACATATACAGAATTGATGGTTGCAAAATTTTGTTCCTGCAATGACACATTTCTGAAACAGTTTATTGATCTCATTTATTGCCTGTAGAATTCAGTAATTGTTTTTTGTGAAAGCATTTCAACCAATTAAATGACTACAGCGTGTGAATTAAATAGGTTTTCGAGGAAATTTAAACCTTTTGTAACCCTCAACACGCACGAGAGAAAAACTCTGCATAACCGGTGATCGATAAAAACGATCAGTCCACTAACAAATATAAATAAAGAGATAAAGGCTTTCGCCAGCGAACGATTAAAAGCGACAGACGTGGATGCATTTTGCATGCTAAACGAAATGGAATAAATTACATCTACCGGCAGCATTGCATTAAATTGGTTAGGATACTATACATACATTCCTGGCACTCAAATAGATCATTGAAACTTTGCCAATTCTCAATTCTTTAGAAACACAAAAAAAAACAAAAAAAAGAAATTAAACGTCGATAATGCTTTGTTTTTCGGTGCCGTCGAAATTCCGTGCCAGGTAATGTAATTTTCCAGGGCCAGGATTTTCTCCACGTTGCTGTTGGAGCATTCCTTACATCCGATAGTTGCAATAAAGTTTGGAGCAACTCAAACAAATCCTTGAGACAGCTCACAGAAAAGGATATGTATTACCTTCTGTTGCATTTGGTTTTGTAACCAGAGTTCAAAAAGTGCTTTCGCTCATTGAACGGGTAAGGTCAAAAATGTTCGCAGTTGAAATGCTAGAACTAGGATGACCATAAATGCTCCATTTTCTACAGAACTATAGCAGCCCTTAAAAGATGATTCGCGCTTTAAATATGTTTTCAACCTAACTAACCTAACAAGGATAGAAAATATCATAATGAATTTCAAATATTAGCTGTTATATGTTAGTCTGTAAATAAAATGTATGATGTAGTGTTTACAAAATTCTGTAAAAAAGTTATTATATTTTAAGTTCAGAATAATTTATCATACAATATCAACCACGTGCAAATTAGCAAAAGCAAAATATACAAAACAACGAGCTGCATAACGTCCAACCACAATTATTTACAAACGAACCCTCAGATAGCTCTATCAAGAGAGAAAAGAAAAGAAAATACCTATCATCATGAGCTTATTTTAACCAACGCCGTCAAGCATGCAATGCGTCAGACAAAACCACAACAGAGATATTAAAAGGACATGACGCTATTACGAAAAGTATTTTGATGACTGTATTTGACCCTCCGAAACCTCATAATTGACATTTTGTTGTGGTTTAAAGTAATTTGCTACATCGCCGTAAACCTGGCACGAGCTTAAGTTTTTTTTTGTATAGCGTGGTTCAACGCCTGAACATTTAATTAACATCATTTCGTTTCTTATTGCGGTTATGTGAGGGTCACCACAAGCTGTGAGACAATCTGTACGGACACCTTTTTTCGGTGGTTTTGAATTACAAACTTTCCTTTTCGCATGCAAAACTTGTTTCCTTTGTCAGTAGTGTTATATATAAATTATGCTTGCGAAAAGTTTTTTCCATAGACCTGCATTATAAACTCAGAAACTGGAACTTGGTGTGGAACTTCTTGAAGAAAACAAACGTAGAAATATAGCAGGACTATGCCATCAGTGCGTATTTGTTTCTCTTTTCGATTGTTATTGCTATGACGAATCAGGTAAGTGGTTCGAACAGAGATTTCCAGTAACTTTTAGAGGCAAAAGATGTTTGCGTTCACAAAACTCCTTATCACGGCTTAACTTTTTTGCTTTGACAGATTCATAAGTAGTCCCATGCATACTGCAGACTATTAAAGTGGATCCTGTTTCTCCACAATCATCATATAATCTTACCAAGACACCATCATCGCATTCACTATGTGACTCCTCACGAAACATACTTCTGCATAACGATGGGGGACTACAATGGTCGCTGAAAAAGATAAAGTAATGTCATAGTAACAGACAAATGAACCATGTTAGGATGTGTGTACGAGAACATTAAAAAATTTTGTTTTCCTATCCAGCAGGTTTTGATCGACATTGGAACAAATCATTGCATTAGCGACAAGTCGCAAGCCGCGGGCGAGTTATTTGAAATGGACTCAAAAGCGTAGCAAAATTTTTGGCAAAAATGCCCACAATTATTTTTTTATTAGTAATTTGAGTTATATGATCAATGAAGTATACAGATGGTTTTGTTCTCATGTCTAGGTGTAATGTAACACATTTTTCAAGAATTATCGATTTTACCCATTGTAATGAAATGCTTTTTGTTGAGTATAAAAATTGAGCAGAAAATTATAGTTTTTTTAACTATACCAAATAAGCTCTCAAAAAACATGGGAAAAATCAACCGAGAACATATGTAACATATAAATGTTACACCTTTTGGGGCAAAAGAGCCACCTTTGGCCACCATATTGTGTCCATATTGTGCCACCATATTTCATAGCCACGAGCTGTCAAAAATGTTAACATTTTTGTAGCTGCAGCGTATGGTGCGCTATTATGAGTGGATTCCACCCCGATAAAACAGACCAGTAATATACCATATTGCGGTACAGTTTATGGTCAAAAGGGTTCATTGGTGGCTCAAGACATGTAGGGATATATACACTAGTGCCTTACTTACTTATCCGGCGCTACAACCGCTTTGCGGTCTTGGCGTGCCTCAGGAGTGTCAAAATTGTTGAGATTTTTTCCCAATACAGACCATGTTGATACAGTTCCGTATAATTACACCATGAGATACATAGTGAAGACAAGACCTGTTCAGATTTATTGAAAACAAAAAATATGATTTCATACTGTTGAGAAAGTTATAACGCGTAGGTTTAAGGTAAGTCGCGTTATCAATTAGGATTTATTATTTTACGTCTTGTCACTACAACGGTCAGCGAGCAAAGAGACCGAACTAAGGACCGCATGTCCTTAGTAACCAAATTCTATCTACGGTTGCCAACGCAGTTGGCAACCATGGCCTAACTCGATTCACTGGATGGTTGAGGTGCATAGTGACAGGTGGCGTACCTGCTATAATTCGTTACCTGTTAGGCCAAGATTACTAGAACTGTTCTAACGCGAATCTAACGGATAGAACTGGTACGGCTTTAGGTAACGGTCACTACATAGTCTTTATATTGTGATCCAAAACATTTATAACAATTGAACAACACTGTAAAACGGTGTATAGAAGTACCATCTCGATTTACAACATTTAAATCATGTTTCATAAGTTAAGTGACCATTTTAAACAAGATAATATGTGGTATATAATAATAAGTCCTGAACTATTTGTTTCAACCACACACGTGATGTTTGTTCGGAAGCTGTAACCTGAAGAAAACATCGTCCTTATCTTTCGCGGTTTGAAGCCCAAACCGGATGTCAATGCTCTGACAGACCTCCGGCAGTATTCATTTATATTTAGTGCAGCCGTAAGTACTGTGGCACTGTTTGTGGCTCGTAATGATATACAGGTAATCCCCGAGATACAGGGTACCTATTAAACGCGGATTAAGAGATTCGCGGCTTTCTAAATTTGATAGTTCTTTGAGCAAATTGTACTGATTTGACACATCGATTGCCAAGTGTTAAATCATTTCCCTATTGATCGAAAGTTAAAAAACCATTTCAAAAGGTTTGAAACTGTTAAATTCAGTCAGTATTATATCAGATAATTGGTTTGGTGGCCAATACCACCCCTACTTGCAAAATTACACGAAGATTTGTGATATTTTGGGCTGGAAATCACGAGGCTCGACTTACGTGGAAATTAAGGATACGCGGTATTTTGCGGCTGTTTTCGGTAGTACAAAAAATACCCTTAACGCCGTTTTTTTCTTCTACGAACTGAATGACCGTCTCGAAACATTAATACTATACATAAAAAAATAATATTTTCCGAAAATACATGTTTGCGTTCAGTCATAAAATCAGTCAATCAGTCAGTTAATCAAAGTATGACGTAGAAGGACGCATGGAACGGATATTGTTTAGTAGCTCGGCGCGCCACATGTCTGGTTAATGACGATCACAGATAATGTTGACTAACGGTGTGCTACGCTCCAACACGTCAAGTATTTCGAGGCCGCTCCATAGTGCGCTCGGCCCTAGGTTATACTTCAATTCGCTAATGTTGATCGTTACCGGTGAATTTCCGTCCGATTGCTTCGTTTTTAGTGAGACTTTTATCGATAATTCGTGCGTGCATTGTGGTCGGTGGACGCTCCTTCCAAATATTTTCAAATTGAGAAATGTCAATGGATCGTGAAACATCGAACGTCCCGAGCTGGTGGCACCAATCTCTCCTGCACGACCATGCCAACTCGGCAACCAAGACGGACGGGGATCCAGTGGACGAACGATGGAAATCCCCGAGAACAAGCTGCTTCAGCGAGCAACTGCAGATGGAGTCTCCCATCACACCCATGCTTGGTGTAGCCGTGACCAAAGGGCCCGATCCACTGCAACGCTACGTCCGGCTGGAGGAAGACCACGTCGAGGCGTCCGTCGTTGTGCTAACGAATGGGATCTGCACCGTTGGCACAGGTACAACACTTTATTCATTGCACAAAGGCAGTGGGAAATTGACTTTTAATCTAACCCCGGAGCGCATTAAACTGGGAGCGCGCAACGTGCTCCGCATTAAGTGTTCCATTACTGCAAGCGAATACCTTCTTTCACTGAACGCCAGCACTTGGGAGGAAATCCGTGGAAGAGTAGCCTGCGGTGCAACTGAGCGTACAGCAATCAATCGGAAATGTACAAGCAGCTCGCCCTCCAGCAGCATCCGGAACCACTTCCGGGCAGTGACATAGCGTGTCCCGTTCCCGCAGTAACGCCCGCTGTCGATGATGTTGATACTTCGCAATACTGTACGGCCGGAGGATGTCGAAGGATCACGGGGCTCGGTAAGCTTGCGGGTATCGGTCAGCGCTCAGCTACCCCGAAGGGCACAACATAAATTTGACACGATATCACAAATACCTGGAAAGCTCGTGATCGCTATTTACTGGATAAGCTCGCCTGTTTACTCATTCATTGGCACGTGCCCAACACCAACGATTCGTTTTTTTTTTTCATTCTTGACTCTCTGCCGCTCAACATACAACTCCGGTTGGTGGCACAATCTACGATTTATTGGGGCCACTTGTGTGGCCCGTTTTGTGTTTTCTTTTGTTTGGCTTTCCTGGTTGTAGAGCAGAGTGCAACGTTGTGGTATGGGTTCTTTGTAGTGCTATTTGTAACAACTAAACAAACGAAAACATGATCATTATTCCTCACATTGCAGTTTTAAAAGTTACATTTCATTAGTTACCCTAAAATGTGCTAATTATTCGACTCGTACGAAAGGATGTTAAAATAGTTTACGATGTGTATTTAAGAACAGTACAAGTGTTGTTTCTTTATGTGCTAAAGTGTGTGTTTAGTTTCTCATGTGTGTGCATAGTTTTTTATCACTTTTTTTTTAATATTTTTAAAATGAACTTTAGCGTCCGCTGCTTGTTTGATTCAGTGTGATGCTAGGTGTATCTATTTACTTGCTATTTTCATCATGATTTCTTATGCGGCCAAATAAACCTAATATCTTTACTACACTGTTAATACACTATTAGCTTATCAACATCTGGTAACGGGTAACAATTTATTATTAAAGTAGTTATGTATTTTATATTTTAAATACCGTTGATGAAGAAAACTATTAATGAAAATACATCTTTTGAAAACTAAAAACAATGTAAGTATCGATAAATTACGTTGACACTAAAGATTTTTATATTACTTTTTGATAATCAATAAAAATCAAAGATTATTTTACACCTTGTTTGGTCCCATAATGTGATTGAAAGCCAGTGCCAATGAAAGGGCACGGTATGAAAAGCAAATATGCGACGGTAACTGATCGGATTGGATGGAGAGTGGCCAAAAGTGTTGATATTTATCTTTCAATCCAGATAGTGGATTGCTGAGAAGCAATAATTTCTGTCGTTCGGGTACTTTTGGGGACATCATCGTAGAATTTGTTTTTAAAATGATGTAGATGGTTGGAAAGTGAGAACATCGATGGTGAAGTGGGTGGTGGGAGTAAAAAATTATCGGACTAGGATTGCATTCCTCAACTATGTATGTAACAACAGCAAATATTTAGTTTCTGCTAAAAAATCGTTGTTGAGCTTTTTGTGTCGCTTTTGTTTGATCGGATCAGGTTTGAACCGTTGTTCACAAAATTGATAAGGTTCTCATGGCAATTTTAAAATTATTTTTGAAAAACTTTTTACCTACTTTGGTTTGCATTTTCAAAACAATTATTAAAGGCGAAAATTTTTTTTTGTGAATTTTTTTGATATTCGAAAAAGATATATTTTGATAATTACTCTCATAAAACTTTTAAAACCTTAAAATAAGTTAAAAAAAAAACACTTTTAAAAAATCGTTCAAAAATATATTTCTTTAAAACCTTTGTAGAATATGTTATTTATATTTTTGAACGATTTTTAAATGCGTTAGTTAGCACATAAAACTTGTTTTTATAAGTGTATTTATAGTTATGGTACGATCATAAATTTGTTTTTTCGTCGTAAGTCGTGTAAAAATGTGTTTAAATTTTTTTTTAAATATACAAAGATGTGAAATAGTATTCTGCACAACTTATAAATTCACTGTTTTTATCTATCTCTTATGGATTTTCCGCAAATCGCGAAAAACAGCTGTCCATATAGTTGTGGTAGGCGCTGTAAAAAGAGTTTACTCACTTTTGTTACTCAAGGACTTTCGCAAGGGCTTGACGTTGGATTCATTTTGCTTTAATACAGGTATAGCTTATTCATGCTTAGAATTATCAACTTATTAATCTCTCAGTGGTGTAAATATAAAATTGTTTGGTACTGCTCGAGGAGATGGTCTGGATAGGAATCAATTTCGTGCGGTATCTTCGAAATGGAGTGTGATGTTCACAATATGCTCCAGACAAGTTAGATATCCACAAATGTCGAATATCACGTTTTACAGATTGAATGTATGATGTTACTTGATAGTTTTAAATATATTTACAATTTTTGCACACTAATTTACTAAATGATATGATTTCTAAAAAACATTGAACTTTCTGATCTTTTTAACGTATGTAAACGTTAATACGTAATCGATAATATTGAGAATGTTGTTACAAGCCTATTTTTTGCGTTTAAAAAAGTTTTCCTACACAATCAATTATCGCCAAAGCAATAATACCCACTTCCTATTGTAAGATATGTTTAGAACGTTTGTCTTACTTATTTCATTCAATATAATCTCTATCGCCAAAATTCTTGGTTCAAAGTTAAATTGTACACAGAATTTTTGGTAAAAGTGTATCTTACGACCTTGCTGTCGTTTCAATCATGCAAAGATTTGAATGGAGGTTAAAAAAGGAAGTCATTTATTCTTTCAGTCCAAATTAAGAACAGCTCATTCAATACGTTTCCCGAGATAGAATATGAAATAGATTCAACAACAACGTTCAATAATAGCACTTCAAATAATAACTAGCCAGGTGAGCTTCAAAAGTGTCTGAATAAATCAAGCAGTGTGTAGTAATAAACTTCCTCTCTTTGTTGATCGCAAAATCGAAAAGTTTATTAACATAAGCTTTGAGCAGGGAAAATTTAAGTAATTGGAGCAAACAGTTCTTATTTTAATAAAACAATCAAACATCAATTTGGATAATGTTGGCAACATGAAACATGGAAAAAGGCTTCAATTTTCCAATCGAATAGGCGACATATGCTATGTTTTGTTTTTCGAAAAAAAACCCCGTTTAGGTTTATTTCCTTTTCTAAACCGCGTATCCGTCATCACCATTTCACTATCAATCCTATTTGATTGAGACGGGATCAGTGGTCAGCGGAACCAATTTTAACCGCAACAACTGCATGCGCTCCGTTTCGCTGCATTTCCAATCACGATATTTTGTACCGGTTTTGTGTGGGTTCTGCTTTCCCTCAACTCCAGTTTTAGTCACTACTCGTCGGTTTCCATGTTTTCCAAAACATGGATTTTTTTTTCACTTCTATACTAATTTTGTTCATCCAACAAAATCCCATGTGAAAATATTCGCATTCAAACACACCCGGACCCAGCGAATTAGTGTTTTTACGCGTCTTGTTCGTGGTTAAAAACTAATTCTATTTTCTCTATTGTCATGTTCACGCCACAAACACTGTTTGGGATCCGACAACCACTCACCCTTAAATCACCCTTTTGGGCGGAGAAAAAAAACAACAACCACATTTTTGTTTCGCTGAAAAGCATTGACACCGGCAACAACGTGGTACTGCCTCGCACGGCATCATTCGGTTTGGGATGAGCGATGCTGATGAAAGTGCGGCCCCGACTGATAACTTCGGTCCCGCAGGAGGCCCACTCGTTACCACGCTCGATTTAATGTCCGATGCATCCGGAACAGCAATTAAAACTATTCTGCACCACTTGCCACCAGATGACCTGCGGTGAGTGCAGCACGCTGCTGCACTGGGACCACCGATGCACAAAGGTGTACGGACGATTAGTGTGGAGTGCCATCGAACAGACGCGTCCTCTGGAGAGCTTTGAGCTGCAGTCAGTAGGTAGGTAGAACGTTTTTTCTATACGAAACAACAGCCACTGTGAGGCGGTGCAGTAAGAGGTAGATGCGTTCGTGAACGAGTATGTGGCGGCGCTCGAGGAGCATCGGCAAGCAAACAGATCGGTAATATTTGCCAGACAAAGATGGATTTTGTTAAGTGCTGAAGAAGGGGCAACACAGACAGAGACTACAGAAGTAATTTGCAAATGTGAAAATAAAATCAAGAGGTCATCGTAAGAAAACTGTTGATATTGTTTTTGGGACTTCCAACGGCATGTTGGACTGTTGATGCGATACAGTGATGTATGCAGTGATGTGGCGAAACGCAAAATGAAATTGTAATCAAATAACCCATTTGCTGGACCGGTTCCGCTTGAGTTTTCTCGCGCGCAAATGTTGGTGTGAAAGGAAGTAGTTGTGAAAGAACTTTCGAAACTATCTGTTTTTGTAATGAGATATTCCAGCGGTTACCTTCAAATTGTAAAAAAAAAACATTACGTGAGAGTTTTTATTTGAAAGAATGATGCATCGTGGTAATGACAGTAATCGTTAATTTTATGTTAGCTTATCTTTTTTTAATAACATTTACCGTGTGTATGGTATGGAATAAGATCCATTTAGACGCTCATTAACACGAAGGATTCTGTTGATGAGCTTAATAATTATGGAAGTATACTTTTTTTATTAATTGTTGCAACCATTTTAACGTCATCATAACGAAGGATTTTATCGATTAATGATGCTGGTATCAGCTTAAACCTGAATATATTAGGCTGTAGCATTTTTGTTTTTATTTTTATTATATGTGAAAATGTTTTAACCGTCTTCACAAGGATAATTGAAACTTCGATTGTTAAACTTTCAGGCGTTTGCAAAACCTCTTTTCCTCGATAAGACGGCTGAACGAGACCGTTGCCAACGCGCTGACAGTATCATCTTTTGAAAATTGAGGAACGAAATATTTACTGACACTAACATGTGTGATCTTTTCAGTTTGAGTATTAAAGAGCAAGTGTTTATTTGTATCCAAAATTACAGTTTAAATACTATTAGCTTAACGTTCTAACGTGGAAAGAATAGTTATTAAATTGAACAGAGTAGCTTACACCATCTGACGTGTGAGCAAGTGATAGACAACGGTGTCTATTCAAAACGACTATTGTTATAAACAAGTGGCAGTTATTTATTATACTGGTAAATCCTGTATCACGCTGATGCCTGCTGTTAGCTAAGCAATTGAAATATGTTACATGCGTCTTAAATTCTTCACTTGCGAAGCAAAAAATCTGTCACTTATCTCGGGCTTAGGAGAAAAATTTAACTTTATTCTCTCCTGCAGCATCGATCGTAAGCGCTCGGAAATACTCGGCCCTATCGGTGTTGAACTTTGACCATACTAAACGTGGGCCGTGTCGCCTTTAAATTGGTGCATTTAAGGAATGCATTTTAATTATAACTTTGGTGTTATCTTTGTACAGAAAAATATTTTCTGTAGAATGAATAAAGTGGGCACTTTATTTTGTTACAATGACTTTGATAAATTTTGGAAAAAAATATGTTTTCGACACTACGGCGTATATCACTGCTGTACGTTCTGTTCGAGCAGCTGGTCCAAAGGTGGAATTTGAGCGTGCGGAAGTATCATGTCTCGTGGCTACCGGGGCTGCGGCCACGAGCACGAGGGCCATCCAGGCCAGCAAAAGAGTCTAGAATTTGCGTTGCGCTAAATTATTTAGAAGTGCGCTAAATAATTCAATTAGATAGCTACACAAACACTTTTATTGCTAACATCTTTAACTGATCGCATGCTCTTCTAAGCTCTCTAGTACACAGATAACACATACATATGCAACTCTGGAGCTGGTCTGGTCGTGTATCAAGCTTAATCATGTGTCCATTTACATCGGAGTAGTTTACATTCCACCGGACCGGAGTAAGTGTGATGATACGTTAAACGCTCTGCATGATAGTGTCAGTGTAATTGTGGAGAGAATGAAACCGACTGATTTGTTGCTGCTATTGGGAGACTTTAACAAACCATCTCTCTCCTGGATCGCTTCACCATGTGACGTCAACTGTTTTATCCCTTCGATGACCGACAATGATGGATCGCTAACGGATGGAATGGTGCTTAATGGATTGTCACAGATATCGGGAGTGAAAAATGCTTTTGATCGCCAACTGGACCTTATTTTCGTAAACCAGAATGCTAAATCGGCCAGCTCAGAGATTTCTGAATCCAACACACCGCTTCTTAATCTTGACAATTACCATCCGGCATTAGAATTAGCAATATCAATTCAAACTTCTGTTTCTGTTCCGTTCGCTCGTTCTAACCCTAGAGTAAAACGTTTTGATTTTCGTAAAATGAACTTTGGTGCTTTTGAGCAATTTATGTTGAATTCGGACCTTAATTTTATTGAATCAGCCCCATCTATCGACGATGCCGTGAATCAACTTAATCATGTTATCCTTTCATCCTTCCCTCTTTGCTGTCCCATCCTAAATCCTCCTCCTAAACCTGCGTGGTCGAACAGATCCTTAAAAGCGTTACGAACGGATAAGAAGCGTAAACAGCGTGCATATATGCATACTCGCTCTCAACATGCCCAACGGGTATACAAATATGCTTCCACAGCATATCGTATTTACAACAGAGCGTGCTATAAACTATACATCATGCGTCTCCAATTAAGATTTATCTCTGACCCTCGATCTTTCTGGCGATTTGCTAATAATCGTCGCAACTCTATCGGCATCCCTTCCATAATTTCCCTTGGCGAGGAAGTGGCTGATACGCCCTCCAGCTGCAGCGAGCTATTTGCTAAACATTTTTCTAGCGTATTTGTGGACCCAGACTCCAGTCCAGTATCCTTATCTGATGGCTTAGCATATGTACCAAGTGATATTATTTCCTGCAACACAGTGGCTATCGATGATGAGGTCATTTACTCAGCATTGAAAAAATTAAAAAATTGCTTTTCGCCGGGTCCAGATGGCATACCCGCTTGCATATTGAAAAAATTCAGCACTTTGTTTGTTCCCATACTTAAACGCCTGTATGTGAGATCCTTTCAAGAGGGAACCTTTCCAGCTGTTTGGAAAATTGCTTGGATATGTCCTATTTTTAAAAAAGGTGACCGTTCAGTCGCTTCAAATTATCGTGGTGTGTCCATTCTATGTGCTATGGCTAAGGTGTTTGAGTCACTCGTTCATACTGCCATTCTTCCATGTGTAACGAACTATATAACGCAACATCAACACGGATTTATGCCTAAACGATCCACCACGAGCAACCTAATGCACTTTGTGTCGTCATTAATGTCGAATATTGCATGTAATCGTCAAGTGGATGCAATACATACTGATTTTAAAGCCGCTTTTGACAGTCTACCACATGACCTGCTAATAGCTAAGCTAAAGAAATTAGGAATAGGCTATCCTTTAATAACTTGGCTAAATTCATTTATAGCAAACCGTAGCTACACAGTCAAAATAGAGAACTTCCTCTCTTCTACATTCATAGGCCAGTCGGGTGTACCCCAGGGAAGTGCGCTTAGCCCTTTACTGTTTATCTTATACATAAACGATTGTATTAATGTTCTACCTGCTGATGGACACCTTCTATTTGCTGACGACTTGAAGATATTTCTTCCTGTGTCCTCTATTGTTGATTGTCAAACGCTTCAGAGTTTTTTAAATAATTTTTCATCTTGGTGCTCGTCTAATGGGTTAGTGCTTTGTCCCCCTAAATGCTGTGTTGTCTCTTTTGGTCGTCCTAACAGGAAAATTACATGGAATTACTTTTTTGGTCAAACTCAGATCTTTAGAGAGTCTTCTATTAAGGACCTTGGTGTTTGGCTCGATGACTCCCTCACATTCAAGGATCAGATCAATCATGTCGTTGCTAAAGCGAACAAAGCGTTGGGACTAATAATTCGTCTTGCCTCTGAGTTGAGAGATCCGCTATGCCTGAAGGCGCTTTACTGTTGCTGGGTTCGATCTATTCTGGATTACGCTAGTGTTGTGTGGACCCCGGCTGGAGGTGTCGCTATGCAGAGACTAGAGAGAGTGCAGAGGAAGTTTACGCGTATCGCTATTCGTAGATTTCTGCACGGACATAATGCACCTGTGCCCTCTTATTCTCTCCGCTGTCGTATGTTGGGCTTGATGGAAATCAAATCCCGGCATTCACACGCGCAGTCTTACTTCATTGCCAGCCTCCTGACTTCCAATATCGATGCTCCTTCGCTCCTCAGCTCCATTCCTATTTACGTCCCTTCTCGTCGTCTCCGCGACAGACCTCCCATTTTTATCCCCTCCCGCCGTTCTGGTTTTGGTCAGAGAGATCCATTTTTGAGAGCTTGCGCAGCATTTAATGAAGCTCATGATTTGTTCGACTACCATGTCCCCTTGTCCAGTTTTCGCTCTCGTCTTTCTGAGTCCTTGTCTCTATCATCAACCTCCCATCCTTAACACTTCCTTCTTCCTTAGTTTGTAAGACATATTATTGTGAAACCCTAGGCGGCTGACAATATGAAATAAATAATAATAATAATAATAATAACTAGCAGATCAAACATACTCATTTTATATTTGTTAGTGCAAATGGGAAAATTCGAAGAGGACGGTATTATCTCTAGGATGTCGGAAATGTACGATTGATTGTTATTTGGGAGTAAGCAAACATACACTTTCATTAAAATTTTGCATGAAAAAGTTTCTTTTTTATCGTTTTATCGTTTTTTAACGTTTTTATCAGTAAAATATGGTACTTTACATTGGACACTGGTCATGACACGGGTGCATTGTTCGTCATGTATTTTAAAATGCTGATAAGATGGTGGGGTAATTAGGGATAAGTAATGAAGCTCACAGTGTGGAGCTGACGCTGTATAAATATTAATTACGATTAATCGTAAAACAATTTAAATTATTCGGAATTGATGCAAAGCCATACGTCAAACATTAGTTGCATAAATTTTCATTTAATATTGTTATCTCCTTGACCGACTTCCTCACTGCTAGGCATTATCATCAATACAGAGGGTTATATTACACCATCCGAAGGGAACGTCGGGATATAAAAATGAATGGGATTCCACGGAACGACTAATTGATCACATATTTCATCCTCCTGCTTGTTTACAGATGTTGACTGGAGGTAATCGCCGTGATAAATAAAAAAGAAAACATTTTTTTCCACTCATTTTCATTATCCTCGCTCGCTGTTAAAATAAAATAAAAATGAAAATAAAATAAAATCAGGGCTTGGTTGGGTATGTTGTCTTGCATTGCCTTTTTTCACTTGCTTTGAAATTCTGTACTAATGATTACATTTTTTTCATGCTCTTCCTCTCCCATTTTGAACGCTGCATCGCGTTGTTTTAATGAAGCACAATTTATTTTCCCTTACCTTCAAACCTTTTCACATACCCATACCCATACATAGTACATAAATGCGCAGGTATAAAAGAGAGACACAAATGTACAGTGTCCAAAGGGTGGTTTGAACATTTATGCTGCTTTTGCCGCTGTGATGATTTTTACGCTAAATAATTCCAGCATGTAGGACAAGGTCGTTTTAAGCGTATGATTTGTGGCTCAATTAGTGAATGAATTTCGTCTGAATGGATCGACCGAATGTTGCTGGATGGTATGGTAAGAGATATACGGTTTTTGCTCATTACCAAAGTACTAAAATAATAGAGGGTGAGCTTTAGGATAGTTTCTTCGCACTTGCCATATTTTATATGTGTGTGGTTCGTTGAAAGGCTTGTAATCCTCCTAAAAGCATCCGTATGCAAAATTTTTCGCTCCGTCCTGAAGATGGACGACGGCTGAACCATGCGCATCCGTAAGCGTTCCGGTGAGAGACGATGGCGTTGTGATTACGATATTCACCCCAATTTACTCCTTGCTGTCATCAACATCCCGGTCGTCAGAATATCAGGACAATCAGCAAAAGGGGCTTTCGATGCAGAAGATTTATGTGCGTCTGGATTTTTGCTCGAAAATTGGCTTAAGGTAGTAATACATCTGCTGCTGACGGGTCGGGAATTGATTTCTGTAGATGAAGTGCGCACTGCAGTTTATTCGGCAAAAGTTGTCAATTGTGGGAACGATCCCTCCGGACCGGATGTGTATCTTGCAAGCGGATAAAGGACAAAGGGCACAGGTACGGCTTGGATTATGATTGGTGTCTTGCTCACTGGTGGTACGTGTTATTCTTCTTGAGTGCCACAATTATTGACGATAGAGATTGCAGACAAATATCAGCCAGCGTAGTCCTTCTGAAAACCGTTTAGAAGGAGAAAAGTAAGAAACGTACCAGAGATGACCATCGTTACTGGCGTGCATGCTTCATGCAACAGTGTATGCACCGTAGGCTCACATCTACTGCATGATGCCATTAGAATAAACATATCGCGACTGCAACGAGTATGTAATATTCACATCATCAATGATTGGCCTACGACAGATGGCAACATATTACACAATAAATATCGTTCTCAAAAATCAAGCAGATAAAACTATTTCATCGCATGAGCAGGTGATCAATAAGTGGTTTACTTAAGACGCTGTATTTAATTGAATTGTGCATATGAACGGTAGCTTTCTTGGATATGCTTTTCGGAGTATGTTGAAGTACCGTTGCTATTCTTACATGCAATATTAATACCACTTATAATTACTATTATTATTATTATTATTATGATGATTATTATTATTATCATCATCATCATTATTATTATTATTATTATTATCATTATTATTATTATTATTATTATTATTATTATTATTATTACAATTATTAATATTATTAATATTATTATTATTATTATTATTATTATTATTATTATTATTATTATTTATTTATTTATTTAATCTTCAACGGGCCGTATGGCCTAATTAAGATGTAAAATGGCCTAATTAAGATGTAACAGTTCATTTAAAAAAAACATAACAAAAACAAGATTTGCATCGCAATTCACTGCGGCCACGGCAATAGCCAGAGACGTTCCTTGAAGCACTGAGTCGAGATGTCGAAGTCGAAGCAATCCGAGACAGTGTTGAAGACAGCCGACATGCGGAACATAGGGTCTGACCGACCAGCGCTGGAACGGGGTTGAGCGAGCCGTAGAGTTTCTCTAGACCTAAGTGTTCGGGATGGTGCATAGTTATCGACTCGATGCAACAATGGCGATGAGTCGATAGAGCCATTTAGCAATCCAGCGATGAAAGAGCACTGTGCATTGCGTCTTCTAACCGAAAGAGGTTCAAGGCCTAGAAGACGGCACCGCGCAGCATACGGAGGAAGATTATTGCGATCCTGTCAGGCAAGTAGGCGTAGGGCATATCGCGTGAGTTTACGTTGAATCGCCTCAAGTCGAGCAATTGAAGAAGCAGTAGTTGGGCTCCAGACTACGCACGAATATTCCAGAAACGAACGAACGATACAGTTGTAGATAGCTTTGATGCACATGGGGCTGCGAAATTCATTAGTTGTCCGGATAACCACGCCAAGTAATTGATTTCCTCTATGTTAAGAGTAGAGCAGGTTTGCCAATAATGATCAAATTGCCAAAGAGCTTTGTTTGATAGAAACCCTATTTGAAAGCTAGCAAAAGTTTGGCTGGCCGTTTATTTCAAAGAAAAACTGTCAGGTGCACAGTGGACAACGGCCACTCAAACGCTGGGAGGAAACTCAATTTCTCATGCTATTACAGTACAATTAAATGAAAAGTCAATACAATTGCTTTTAATTTATAGGACGGTGCTATACTAAAATCGTCAAGACAGAAAATATACATTAATAATTATCGCTTACAACATTGCTTACAGCATCAACAACACTTCATATGATTAAAACGATGGTGAAGTGAGTTTATTGCTAAAAACGATTTTTTTTAAATATTACGCGCTAAAAACACCCGAGTTTTCACGGTTGGTTTTGAGGAGAACTGATTTCTATTTTAATACCTTTTTCAACTGTTTTTCCTCAGTTCAGTTTTGTTTTTTTATGCCGGTTCGTTTCAAATACCCGTTTATGACAGATAGTTGGATAATGGTGGCTACTACAAAACACAAGCCAAAATCGGTCGCGCTATTTTCAATAAAAGGGTAAATAATCTTCGGATTTCGGTCGCGGATGGATGCAGCTGATTTCAACGACAAAACTTTGGAAAATGTTGATCTTTCCTATTATATTATGTTGATTCCTATTATGACAAAAAACCCTTTCCAACAACACATTGACTATCAAAATCTGATAATTATTTACTGAGATATGATTGTTAAATATTAAAATAAATATTTACGGTCAATTCGATGGCACAGTGGTGTATTCCTTCAATCCCGAAGACACTATCGAAATGGAGTCGTGCTAATAATGATCGGGCCGAGCAGTCCCAATAGCACGAAAATTCCCGAACGTGGCAAAGATTACGATCTTTAGCCATTCTTTCACCGATCCCCGAACCAAGCGGCTGAATGTTTAGCTACAATAAACTTAAAAGGTTTTTATTCTGTGTTCGAAGAAGATCTATGACAATCAATATTTTGTGAAGATGACTAAGATGTAATGTGAAAAAAATGATAAACAATGACAGAAAAAGGGGACCAATATAGCGATTATTAATATGTGTTATCCTTAGCTTGTCATATGATGCCATGTCTAGAGAAATATGAGATTTATTTGGGTTTAATTGAGCCTTATTTTACTTTGTTACATAAAATGTACAAACGTGGCACTGCCTGATCGATTTAAAATGATGCTTTCGTTGACTTCAGAAATGTTGGACAGAACCAAATTACAACTCAACTGATCCAACCGACTAACGTTTTTGTTTTTTTTTTATTATTTTTTTTTTTTTTGTGGAACCAACAAGTCTTGAAACAAGTTAGTATTTATGTATAAACTAACATAAACGTTGCAAAAAGCGCTTTTCTGCCGACTAAAATCGTTCTGATTCGATTTCAAAACATGTTTTTTTAACAAAGATTAATTGTGTAAATGCAAAAGTGTTTACTTTTTTTACGTAATACGTCTGAGATGCTATGAGACAAATTTGCCGATGATAATTTTTGAAGCGCGATCGTTTTTAATATTTTAATATACACTTCTAATACTGCTTGATTTCATTGAAAATGAAATGATTCATAGTCTATTTTAGAAAATACTATTATTAAAATATACTAAATTGGAAAGTTCGGCCGGTCTGCAGTCGTCGGAGGTGCAGTCATGGAGCTTGCTCGAATAGACCGTGCCCATAAGGACTAACTGCTATGGCAACAAAGACGTCTCTGAAAGCCAAGCTCACTGCACTAGTATGTATGTAACAAAATCTGTAACTGTGACCAGTACACATAAACAAGTACCCTAGCATTTCAGAATTGTGCAGTTTACATTTCAAGATGGTAGAATTAAATGAGGTAAAACGACCCCAGCAAGCAAAATATTCGCTTGCTTGGAGGAACAAAACCCTATGAAACACGCTTGTAAATGACCTGAGACAAAGTAGATTTCAAGCGATTTTTTTTTCTTTTTGGCTCAACAACCGTTGTCGGTCAAGGCCTGCCTGTACCACTTGTGGGCTTGGCTTTCAATGACTAATTGTTTTTCCCCCCCATAGCAGGATAGTCAGTCCTACGTATGGTGACACGGTCTATTTGGGGCATGAACCAATGACGGGCATGTTGTTAAGTCATACTAGTTGACGACTGTACCATGAAACCGGTTAAAGCGCTTAGCGATTATGTGTGGCGATTTTTTCAACAACTACGGTAATTTGTCCATTGTTGCACACTTAAAGGAACGCCAACGTATTTCATATGTTTGAGATGGATAAAATTGCAATATTCTTGTTATGAGTGTCTATTATACATTATTATTGTTAAAAAAATAGTGTGTATGTAAAAGAGAGAGAGAGAGAGAAAGAGAGATAGAGAGAGAGAGAGGAATGGATGGAAGGAAGGCGGTGAATACTTCAACACTTGCGAACCCTGAACCAACACAACCGTATCACAACGACCGAAAACCGACCGAGGGGTGGAGGAGGTGGACCGAATGAGGGAGACCATTGACACAGACTTTTATCTTTTCTGACGGTGTTGTTTTATTGAGTTCTGATCAACGACTGACTCGCTTAGCCCAAGTTCTCTTCTTTATAACATTATTCCGATTGCATCAGGCAATACTAACTTTCAACTCTACATACAATTCTATATGTATATTCTATTTTAGGGAGAGAAAGGATGAATAATGTAAAAAATACCATTTTTTACCTATTCAAAAATTCAAATGTTGCACACTTACAAAAACTCTAAATTCTATTATTGCATACTTCATAGCCAAATATTGCACACTTTCTAATACACTGAAATAGACAAAAATGGGCCGTAATATGGATTATTTTCAATCGATTAATGTTTAGGACAGTACAAAGCACTGTTACATTATACGTTTGTCCTTGGTTCAAGCCAAAATTCCGCATAATAAGTAGCGAACTTGCACCTGCAACCGCACGCCAATTGTAAAAAAACCAATTTCAAAATGATAGCTTAGTGAAAAAAGAGGTTTTGTGCTGCGCAACAAGTAGGATCGAAGTACTGTCTTTGTTCCAATTATTAAACAGTGGATTAAAATAAGTATGTTTTCCAAAAAATAAAAATAAAACGTATGTTTTCGGTTTGTTGCTACCGAAATGTGAGAGTTAACCTTATTTGTTTGATTACAATCAAAATATAAAGTGTAAATTGTTCACAGGTCGAAATAAACCTTATTTTGTGAGGCACAATTATTAGCGATTTTGCTAGAAAATCCATTCGATTTAATCGATATCAGTCGTAATTTTTTCATTTTTGTTTTATAAATAGAAAAAATGCTCGTTTAAAATAATAATATTGTGGAATAAGTGGCAAGAATGCTCAAGATTAAAGGAAAAATGCTAGCTTTAATAAGAGTTTTATAAAAAAAGTTTAATAAACAACAACTTATACGCAGAGTGCAATAATTGGATGGTGTGCAACAATTTGGATATTACCCTACATGCAGTGGCGGATTAAGGATGGCCCTAGGTGGTTAGACGAGTTTAGACTCCTGTAAATAATATATGGTGAGCGGGGTACTAGTATTTAGCTTGCTGTTGGGAGATTGAATAGTAAAGATAAATTGCCTACTGGAGGGGGGGAGGGGGGTGCTTGGAGCAAATGATTTCCCAGCCTAGGGGCCTAAACGTCCTGCTTTTCGTGGTCTTTACGGCTAGTACTCTGTCATCTTTCATACATACAGCATACTGCAGATTAGCAATTTACGGTGCCCCTAAATCGGCGGGATATTGGGCGACCACCTAGTTCGCCTACCATTAGATCCGCTGATATTATTTCTATCGTACGTACACGATCTACTCGCTTCAGTACAAAAAGTATTTGAAGTACCAATCCTTTTTCTGTTTCTCCTCACCTAAAAACATTGTGTCGGTCGTCCGACACCGTTAATGCCGATGGTACAAAGGGCTCGGAAACAGATGAACCAGTGAGCAAATTACTACTAAAATGACACTGCTTCCAATTCAATTGCTTGAATAACACTAGCAAACACCACAGCAAACACACACAGAAAAACAGATGTGACACATATTTCCGTGCTGAAACTGCAAAAGAGAGGCTGTCATTTCTACAGAGACTTGGTTCTGCTTTGGTTGCTTTAAAGGCATGAGTTTGCATGCACCATCCACATTAAAGCACTCGTCGGTATTCAACACCAAGACGTCGCAATGCAAAGTCTTTATTTTAACAGTTTTACCCGGTATAGTTATTGTTGGTCCCAGTACTGTTCTCCTACCCGCTCTATATTCCAGATCCAGAAGTATAGCATATTTTACTTCCATTTGTTCGCACTTCCTGGAGCTTAGCACACTGAAAGCTCTTTCAAAGGAGGAAAGTAAGAAGAAGGAGGTGGGTCTATGATCGTATTTCTTGAGCAGTAGACAGTTTGAGGTTTGATTCTTCACTGTCTATATTTCAATTTGAATGGTGTAGTTGGCACCCTAGCATCGTTCTATTGATCACTTGTTTTGGTGGAGCAGTATGGTGAAAATCAATATAATCTGAAACTCCCTCGTTTTCTTGGAATCCGGAAATACTATGATAAAAAATAGCAATACTTTCGTAGTACTTTCTATTAAAATGTTTGAATGTTTTCTCCAGAAAGAGTTTTCCGACAAAAGTTGGAGAAATAACTATTAAAAGCTAAAGCAATACTCAATCAAGCAGGCTACAACCGTAAGCATTTCCCTCTGCACATTTTAAAAGTGCTGTACTTATTCAAACATTATTTATTGCTTTATGGTTGATTGCTGAATGGATTTAGTGACAGTTTCTATTATTAGACGAACAAATATTTCCTTCAAGAAAGTTCACGTCACAAGTGGATGAGGAGCAATGACTAAGCAGTACAGTTTCATGCCTTGTGGCAATACTGTTATTGAAATTGCCATTTAAATCCAATATCACTTGCATTAAGCAAAGCGAATGAATGCATGGAAAAAGTGAGGTGAATGAATGTATCATTGAAAGGTGGTTAAAGACTTTTAAAGATCAAGCTAACAATTTATACAGAAAACAATTCATACCGAAAGAAAAAAAGAAAAACAAGCTAAGCAATTTATACAGAATCAATTTTGAGAAATAGGTTAGAAAAAAGTGTGTAGTTTGGTGTGGGTTGATTTGCTTGAAAATATACAAATTATTTTCCTTTCCACTTTACGGCCATCTGGCCTGACTCGACCGATTCTAGTTTCATTAGTGTCAATTGGAGATAACTACGTAGATCCTATTGTGAAAAGGGTAAGCAATTGGGTGTGAGTCTATGTTTGGCGAAAAATTTAAC